>NW_005871778.1:115862-129607 GCF_000147115.1 Myotis lucifugus | reverse complement strand
ACACAGTCATCCAGGGGACTGACATACACAGCCACCCAGGAACTGACACACACAGTCATCCAGGAACTGACACAGCCATCCAGGGGACTGACACACACAGCCATCCAGGGGACTGACACACACAGCCATCCAGGAACTGACACAGTCATCCAGGAGACTGACATACACAGCCACCCAGGAACTGACACACACAGTCATTCAGGAACTGACACAGCCATTCAGGGGACTGACACACACAGCCATCCAGGAACTGACACAGTCATCCAGGGGACTGACATACACAGCCACCCAGGAACTGACACACACAGTCATCCAGGGGACTGACATACACAGCCACCCAGGAACTGACACACACAGTCATCCAGGAACTGACACAGTCATCCAGGGGACTGACATACACAGCCACCCAGGAACTGACACACACAGTCATCCAGGAACTGACACACACACAGCCACCCAGGGGACTGACACAGCCACCTCAACACTTCCTGAAACCCACGAGGCTGGGCTCACACACAGTCCTCACAGAGATGTGTCCAACCACCGGGAGGGTTCGAATCTCAAACTGTGGATCAGAGGAGGCTGCGAGGAGTTTCTGCATGCGGGCAAGTCCTCACGGCCACTCTGCCGCTGGCGGTGGAGCCACAGGAGAGGCCAGGAGTGGGAGCAGCCAGGTGTGAGACAGCCCCCACGCCTGGTGTGCTGAGGAGAATGACAATGGAAACGGCACCTAGGGCTCCAGGTGCTGCTGAGACTTCACAGCCCAGCTCTCTGAAAGCTTTTTTGTTCTCTCACCTGGTGAGGTTGGTGGTGGGATTAAGAGGAAGCTGCTCACATTACCTTCGGCTTTAAGCTGCCTCCTTCTGTCACCAACTGCAGTGACAGGTTAAAAATGAAAGTGAGAACCTCACTCCATAATTAAAGAATGCAAAGCAAGCCACAAAGAGATGCCATTGTTCACCTATCACATTGTCCAAAGTCATGAAATGTGGTTGGGGATGGGGGAGGGTGTGTGGCCGTCAATGTCAGAAGGTCAGGTCGGTGGGAATAGAGATACTTTCAGCTGCTGAAGGACAATCCGAATGTCTACCAGGAGGCGTGATGCATGAGGCTCCCGCACAGGCAGCTCAGCCTGCGTGGTAGGGACCTCCCTTACTCTCAACAGTCCTTGCCTCTGTGCAGTTTTCTTCTCTTAGCTACTGAGCTGGATCTTATTTCTTCACCTCTCCCTGGGCAATGTAGCTACCGTTGGTAAAATTATAAACCCCAAGCGATTGTTTCTTATTAAGTTTTAGGAAGTGACACCGATGCTGGATGCTTGAATGTTAGAAGAAGGCTCGTTATGATTACAGGAGCTAATTAGTCACGCACCAACCAGCAGGGCCAGTAGTGTGGGGAGAAGAGGCCTCTCTGGGGAGAAAATGGCTCACTGTGGTCTTGATGGATTACAAATGAGACGAGGGATTTGCATAAAATCTATCCTTATAAAGAGAAATGGGGGAAATGAAAAAATTTGAAAGGCTTCTGTTGTCTAAATGAAACAGTAAGCTTCATGTCTTACACTTATCAGGTGCTTAAGGGTTTAAATGCATGGATAGGTGGACAGGCAAGTGGACAGGTGGACAGGGTACACAACTGGATGCTTAGGTGGGTGGTGGGTGGATTTGTGGGTGAGTAGATGGATGGGTGGGCAGGTCCTAGTGATGCAACATTTACAATGACAAATGCACTGTGTGTTCCTGATGGGCACCATGTGTAGTAGAATTTATTAGACACCCTGTTTGTGGCCCACAACCTGTGACAGTGTTACAAACAGTGAGTTTAGCGGGCAGAAGGTGCATGTTTTCTTTGTCCCAACTATCCATAAGAAAAAAGAACTATCAGTCAGCCTTGTTAGGGGAAAGACTGAACTATCTTTCCATTCTCTGTGTAGAAAATAACACAAAGTTATTGTCAAGTGAATTGGCAAAAGAAGTAGGAAAGAAAGGAACACAAAGTTGTGCTAAGCAGCTAATTCATAAAAAAAAGTTATTTTTCTGGATTTTGGAATATCTGTTGAGCTTTAAATTTTTTATGATATATTTTCTCATTCTAAAAATATACTCACTTTTATGTTTAATTCTGTATTTGATTTTGTATGCTTTTCCTTGAAAAGGGGCCCCAAACTACTTATATTTCAGGCCCACAAAACTGGATTTCTCCTTATGCATCGAGTAAACCACACTCCCTGGTCCCCCTCCCCCAGTTCTTCACACACCTGACGATGTCCCAGCCCCGGGGAAGCCAGCCCCCTGTTCGCTGACAACCATGCGCCTGAATGTGGCGGATAAACATGGGGCTGAGGGGATGTTTCTGAGCTCACAGTGGGCGCCCACTCTGCTCCAGCCCAGGCCGTTTTCCGGTCAGTTCTCCTCCCCACGCTTCCCGATGACCATTTCACACCATGTCTTCCTCAAATGTCTCACACCTTCCCTGTCTACTGTCCTGCAGTCTCTCCTCCTGGGCACCAGGCCCATTGCTTCAGAAGATGCAAAGGTCTGAGAGGAGCAGGTGCAGTGGGAGTCCTCCCCCCTCCCCCATTTCCCTTGGCCCAGCCTGGAGGTCACGGAAGAGAGGTTGCTTCCTGGGATCCACCTCCCTGTAAACTACTTGCACCCAAATCTTTGCTCCTGGTCTTCTCAGTCTTCACACTGCACCCCAGACCCACTGGGCTCTCGCCAGCACTTCCCCACCAGGTTCTCCTCACACCTGTGCTGTCGTGATAGCTTCTCTCTTTCTCTGTTCCCACCTTTGCACCACGTCACAGCCTGTTCTACACTGAGCAGCCAGAGTGATCTTCGTCTTTGAAATGAGTCAACCAAATCATGTAACTTCCCTGCTTAAAATCCTCAGATAGTTTCCTATCAAACATAGCACAGCCCCTCCCAGGCCTACACCTGGCTCACGCCCCTCCCCTCACTCAAGGTCACTCATGAGTCTGTGCTCTCAAATGTTCCAAACTCCTCCTGCCTCAGACCCTCTGCTCCGAACCCGTCACCTCCGCCTTCCTGGGCCGACTCCTTTGCTTCAGTTAAATCTCTGCCCACGTGTCACCTCCTCACTGGGCCTCCCAAGGGACAGGATGCCAGGTGGGTTCTGCCACGTTGAGGTGACATCACTAACTACCCTCCCCCCCAGGTGGCCATTCATTGCTCCCTTTCCTGGAGTCCAGCCCTCAGGATAACAATGCTTTGTGCATGTTTTTGCCACTGCCACGATTTCGTTCTATAATTTCTCCTTCCTCATAGCCTCTGTGCACGAGGAATTTCCATCAACGCTTCATTTTTATCCCTGTGGTTCCTGCACTGCCTTTCAGGGAGGAGCAAATGCTGGTTGTACACACTGGGTCCTCGTCGCTGCCGACAGTGAAGGAAATGCAGGTTTGCGATGTAAACTGCTTTTGATCAAATGAACCCATAAATTAGCGAGGCTGTGACCCTAGCACCAACAGTTTCCCTTGGGAAGCAGAAATGTACCCAGGCGTTTCCTCATTAAAGGAGAAAGCACCTGAGCCACCTCAGGCCAGAGTGAGATTAGCATTTTATAGCAGTTGAGTGCGTTCTTTCATCTTTTCTGCTGTTACAGACTTTAATGGCGTAAACAGGAGGGAAAAACATTAGTAAAATATGAAAGGGTGAATTCAGCAGACTGCTAATTCTTTAGCAGAATTAGACTCAGATGCCTCCAAGGTATTTCTGGCTGCTTTACAGAAAATAGCTAAATAATTAATTCACTTTATGTGTCCTCCTGTGGCCACAAATGCCAGATCTCTTTAAAATGTGGTAACATTTCTTTCTGAGTTCCTCGGAAAGTGACACAGGAAGGGTTTCAGGCGGCAGTGCTCAGATTCTCAGTGTCTTACCTGCCGTTGGGAGGAGGAGAGATGTCAGGTGTCTGCAGTGGGCCCTGGCCTGCCTCCTGCAGGGGGCCGGGGCGGGGGGGGCAGCTCCCATCACTCAGGAGAAACAGCTGATGACATGTGGGGGAAGGTGTGTGGGTCCATAAAGCAGGGGGCTTCCTGGCCGCCCTGAGACTGGCCCAGACACCCAGCTTCGCCTCCTGGCCGTTGTAAATCCTGTCAACATGCCGGGGGCTGGCCCCGAACAGCAATCGTCCATATGCTTATTCTCTAGAACTTTCTAAAAGTGGACCTTTTATTTTATAAAGAAAGTCAACATGTGTTGAAATAAATTTCCATCAATTCCAATGGGAGGTAAGTCATGTTTGTTTAATAGAAGGGTGGAAAGTCGCAGCAGTGCTTGCAGGGTCAGCACTGAATGCCGGTTGGCGTGTTCTCAGGCAGTGGAAGTGGTGGGAGTGGCCATTCCGGGCTCCCCATTGGCCAGGCCCACATGCCTCTCCTGGGTCACCGCCTCCCGGGCCACTCGGTCATCACTGGTGGCCGAGCCATGCCAGTCTGCTCGTTTCAAGTCTCCATGCATTTTCCTCATCTTTCTCTGCCTTGATGCTCTTACTCATTCGTCTCCTCCACGGAGCCTTCGCAGATCTCCTGTCCAAGCTAAGGACCTCAGACTTGTTTTTAAATGTTTTTATTGATTTTTAAAGACAGAGGAATGGGGAGGGATAGAAAGATAGAAATATTGATCGGCTGCCTCATGTAGGTCCCCTATTGGGGGTCGGGCCTGCAACCGGGCATGTGCCTTGACTGGGAATCAAACTGGTGACCTCTTGGTTCATGGGTTGATGCTCAACCACTGAGCCACTGGCCGGGCAGGACCTCGGATTTTCCCTCAGGTCCCTGTGCCTGTGAGTGTTCAGCACTCAGCAGAGGGATGGAGATGCTGTGTCCTGGGCCTCCACGCTGGACGGGAAGCCCCAGGGTGTCAAGGTCTCTCTTCGTGGCTGTCATCCCCAGGCCTTCCTCCAGGGGCTGCTTCTCTCCTTGCTCAGCACGTGGGCTGCGCCCAGTGTACCAGGTGCAGGTCACAGGTGCTGCTGGGACAGGTGTGGAGGCAGGAGTTGGACATTCAGGGAGGGGCCAAGCCGAGAAATAGTCATGGCTTTGCCGAACGCCCAAGTTAATTAAGACATTGGTTTCATTAATGCAACTAAAAAACTCACCTAACCAAAAATGCTTTCACCTTCCATACATTGAGCCAACCTGTGTCAGAATCCTGGGAAGAGAGCACAGCCGCAGGGAGGATCCTGCGTGCACAGAGAGGGGAGGGTCCCACAGAGCGTTCATCCTGCCTGTCCCGGCCCGGCTGCGAACGGCCTCATCTCCTCTGTGGGTGTGCCAAGTTCCTTTCTCTTCAGCTGTGAGGCTGAGGGGCTGGCGAGGACATTCACCTGACTTCCTGGTGAGGTAGGAAACCCTGCGGGCGAGGAAAATTAAGAACTGCATCGATGGGTCCGCAGCAGGCCCGGAGTCGACGGTGGGTGCACAGGTAGGGGTCCCGAACCTTGGATGAAGCTCAGATGCTGAGTCAGAAATAAGCCAGGAGTCAGAATCCGAGAGGCACTGACCCGAGTGAATGAGGAGGCAAAGCAGGTAAACGAGAAATGTTAGGAAGATGACCCGGATCGAGCTGTGTGACCCCTGGCGGGCCTCATGCCGAGCCCTGAGGGATGTTCCCAGGGGGCACTATGCAAAGCGACAGCACAGTGCTCTTTAACTTTTCATTTCAGTGTGAGGTTTTTGATATATATTTTTAAAATCACAACACTACCTGACTACATTTTCATTATAGAAATGCAAACATTTCAGATTTAATCAGAACCTTCTTTCTCCTCCTCTTTCTCCCCAGAGAAAGAATTTGAATTTGCTGAGTAAGAATTTGAATTTGCTGAATAAGAATTTCATGAATAAGAATTTGCTGAATGTGCTTTCAAAACACCCCCAACATTTCATAGCATGCATTTATACGTGTGTGTGCACGTGTGTGCGCGCACACGTGTGTACGTATATCGGGCTTCGTGTCTTTCCTTTTTAAATACATCAACAGGATTATTTCGTGCATAGTGAAGAGTTACCTTAACTTTTTAACTTGACACCATGCCATGTAGATCTTCACATGCCACTGCATCTTGATTAAAGTCGTTTAAAAAATTGTTCCAGACTATTCCACACACTATGGTGGTACCAAAATGCATTTAATCCATGTCCCTATTGATAAATACTTGTTTTCTATTGTTCAGTTTTGGGCCATTTCATTAGCTACCTTTCATATTCCTCTCTATAGATGTGCAAGTATATTGGTAGGAAAGATAGTTAAAAGTGAAATTGCTGGGTTGAAAAGAGGATGTATTTCAAATTCTGTATGCTGCTTAGAGATAGAATGATTCTGCAAATCTTCCCCCCAAAAAATACCAATTTTTGCTTCTACCTTGGTATCCGCCCTGCCTAGTCCTCCCCATCATCACAGAGGCTGATCTTGTGTCCAGCCGCCTTCTGTGCTGCCGATGTCGCCCCCGAGGATCTGATGCAGGACTCTCTTCTGCACGACCTCCTGCCTGCACTCCTCTCTGTCAGTCACTGCGTGTCTCCGCCTTGGGCAGGTGTCCCTGATACCCGATGCTCTCAGGTAGCCCTACAGTTATTTGTACTTTTGCAGGTGTTATTAACTAATTATTTATCTTGTCTTCCACCCTAGACTCATTCATTCGTTCTTATATTCATTTACTCATTCACTCATTCATTCATAACACTGGCTGACAACTCTGGTGTAGGGTCAGGAGTCCAAATACCGGAATCAAACTTCCTGAGTTCAAAAACCAGCCTGTTTCTTACTAACTGTATGACCAAGTTGCATAGCTTCTCTGCCTCTCTTGGTACCCACTTCATAGGCTTGTGGGGATGACTAATTAAAACACTCCATAAAAAGTAAAGCACTCTAAATCAATGCAATCTATTGTCCCTCATTACATGCCAGGCAGTGTGCCA
Source organism: Myotis lucifugus (assembly GCF_000147115.1). Classification (NCBI taxonomy): domain Eukaryota; kingdom Metazoa; phylum Chordata; class Mammalia; order Chiroptera; family Vespertilionidae; genus Myotis; species Myotis lucifugus. Next base: position 122,664 of record NW_005871778.1, on the reverse strand, counting down.
GCTGCTGGGGATCCAATAGGGAAGAAAAGAAAGAACTGTTCTTAAAAATCAAAAATTTCACAGCAACTAAAAAGGAAATGAATGCAGGGTGGGGAGGGGAGATTCCTCTTAGATGGTGCCGTCAGGAGATGCCTCTTTATAAAGATGGCTGTGAACTTGGGGCAGAGGGATAGATAGGGAGGCATAAGCTCTGAGAGAGTTGGGGGAAGAGCATTTTAGGCAGAAGAGACAGCAAGTGCAAATGTCCTGGGGCAGGAACAGGGTGTGTAGGAACAGCCCATGTGATGGGAGAATGGAAAACAGAGTTGAGGGGTCAGGTCTGGGTCCTGTTCACCAGGTATTGTGATACCCAGTGTAGGACATAGCACTGTGTGGCACCCATTCATTGAGTGAGTGAGTGAGTGAGTGAGTGATGAGTGGATGAACGAGTGAGGAAAGGGATGATATGAATGGGTGAGAGCCTTTCTTCTGCTCTCAGATACCATCTGCCCTGTTCATTCCTCCCATTCATTCTGGAGAAGAAGCAGGTGAGCCTCCTAACCAGTTGGAGAATGAGAGAGGCAAGTAGACCTTTAGTTTGGAGGGATTTGACGGCCCCTCAAGTGACATGTGGCTCCTAGGTACTGTCATTCCTTCCAAGAAACTGATCTGTCTGGAAGATGAAAATTTTGTGGCTCAGGGGCACATAAAAGGTGCAAGGACGTTTCAACCAGACCTGTCAGCCCCATGCCCAGTAGTGAAGTCATTTGTCCTGAAGCAAACCCAATGCTGAGAGGCCAGTCACCAGGAATTTGCTTACAGGCCCGGATGGCCTGGGTTTCCGCTCAGTGACTGGTGTCCTGAGGCTGTGTCCACCCTGCACACACTTCTGCTCTGCGAACCTCACACTCGCCTGACCCTCTGTGTGATGTGCTTGCTTTAATACCATGGGAAAGAGGAATGGGGTCCGAATGAGCAGAAACATAAGCCCCTGAATCCGGTGACATGGGATTAAACAAAAACCGTTAGCAGTGGTTTAGCACTTTAGCTTTTGCAGTATTTTAAGCATGTGCTGTCTTACTCATTATCATGACCACCCTCACTGAGACAATCACTTACTAGTGGCACCTGATCCTCAGGGAGATGCAAGCTTTCCCACCGACAGTGGGATGTTCCGTAAACCACCAGTCGCTGTATTCTCCCAGGCAGCTTTCTGGGGCAGACAGATCTGCATCCGCATTAAGGCTGTGTCAACTAATAGGAGAAGTCCACCTTACAAAACACACTCCTTCATTCAGATATGCAAAATAGAGTTTTGAACAGCTGCATCCCAGGGCAATTGTTTTCGATGTCCACAAATCCTGAAATAGTGGGATGAACATTGAAGTGGTTTTCATTGTTTTCCTGTTCGTGGTTCCCAGCCTTCTGTCTGTTCACGCCATGCCTGGCTTCATGGGAAAAGCCCTCCAAACAAGTACACTCCCCGGGGCTGAGTCGGCCTGTTACTTGTTTTTTAAAAAATGAAATCTTTAACACCAGGGCGATCTTGTTCATGAAACTTTCAAATCTGAAGGGCAAGGTTGCCGAGGCAACACGTGGAAACTGACAGTGCCTGTCACCAGATGAGCAGCTGCCTGGCAGGCTCCTCCCTCAAGGGCTGCCGCCCATCCAGGCAGCCAGTGCCTTCCTGGGCTTTGCAAGAGCTCATTCCAGCCCCAACACCGACCACCCCTGAGGCTCCTGTCCTATGGGAACCTCGGGACATAGTCCACGAATGGCTTACATCCTCCGGCATCTTCACCACATCACCATCGAACCTGTCAATAGAGCGAGACACTTGTGTGATGGTACAGTTTTTACCATCTGTTCTTGTGCCAGTACCAGGCAGTTTTGAGAACAGGGGCTTTGTAATACAGCTTGTATCACAGAGGTAAAAAAAATTTTTTTTCGAGACTCATAGGAGCCCAAAGACCAAGGAAGAACATAAGCAAAGGTCATATTTTCTTATGTTTTTATCTTTTAGAAGAGGAGACCTCTAGAAACACTACAAACTATACATCCTAAAAGATGGCATGGAGTAGGGAGAAGAACATGGGCACCTGTTCACAGGACAAATATTGAGCACCTATTATATGCTAGACACTGTCCTAGATTCCAGGATTGAAGGGGCTGAGTCAGGTGGTCTCCAGTTAACACCTTGCTGACGGTGTGTGAACAAGGTGCTTTATGGCTTGTTCAGTGGAGAGAGTGCCCTGGAGTCTGCCTTCCATGGTGTCTTGTACACAGTAGGGGCTTAATATTGTCAGTGACGGTAATCAGGGTGCGGAGCAGTGGATTTCAAACCAGGACGCCTGGCAAAAGTCCCTTTAGCCACTCTGCGCCTGCTTCATTTTTTAAAAAATGGGAATAGTAATTCTCCCTGCAAAGGTGTGAAATTAACGAGGTGATGTCCCTGAAAGGGTCTCCCTGGCTGGCACTAGGGCGCTCCCTGAGGAATGTCTGTGAGGCTGGAGCGGGTGTGGGGGAGCCGGCCTCTGAACGGGTTACAGCGGCCATCTTGGACTTTCTCCTACAGCAACAGGGGCCCTGGAGGGTTCTAAGTGACAGAGACTGGCTGGCTCTGAGGTTTGGACGCCCCTCTGGCTGCTGCCTGGAGAGTGGCCTAGGCTGGAAGGACAGCTGGCTGGCTGCTGCCCTAATGCAAATGAGTCACAAGGACAATCTGTGCCAGGAAGTGCGGCCGGAAGGGAAGCAGCAGGTGCACACGGGTGGGTGCATGGGAGGTAATTAGCAGCACCTGGGTTTCCGATTGATCCCTGGTGGGCGTGCAGGAGGCAGCCAATTGATGAATCACTTATGTTTCTCTCTTTCCCTAAAATCAATAAAACCATATTTATAAATAAACCCAGGAGGGTGGTATTTAACATCAGGCGGGAAGAGTGAGACCTTGGGCCAGTCACAGCCTCTTGGGGCTTCAGCTGCAGCACCTGCACTCTTTCTCCACAGTCCAACGACCTGTCCATCAAAGCAACCGAAGCTGTTGCCCAGTAACAAGGGAGGCGCGGGAAAGCCGGGCTCTGTTCTGATGTCCTCGATGGCACCAGAAAGAGAAGCGCATTTGCTCACTGCCCAGCAGCTTCCTCAGAATCAGAGGCCCGGGCGGGTGAAGGAGTCAGGCCTCACAATTAGACTCTGGCCCCCAACTCCACCTGCTCCAGGACTGAGGTGGGAGACGGGGTGGAGGTCTTGGCTGCACTGTGCTTTATGGCCACAAGAGGGCTGACAGCTCACAAACGTTTCTTCCTGTAAATCTTCATGTTCTTTTTTGCGTCTCATTGAAGCGTTTGAAAAATTGCTATTTAATTATGCACGATTTCTGGACAATTGCAAGCACTTCTATGATAGCTACACATTAATTTTGGCACCTTAATCTTATGAATGCTTAAAGGCGTTTTCTCATGCAGAGCAATTCAGATGCTAATGATTAAATCAAAGGATTGTTTTTAGAATTTCCTGGAGCTTTTTCCTTTGAAATGAAACTTCCCCAGTAAAAGTTTCCTTCCCTCGAGCTCTCGATCACCCATTGGGGTCACGTTCACAGTGGCAATTGTGCTCTCCCTGTCACGCCAAGTTCCTGCCTCGGCGTCAGATTGGTCAGGCACCTGCACGAGCATCGAGTCCTGCTTACTGATTCGCTGCACAGCCCTCCGGGTCAAGCTGGAGAAAAGGAAAAAGAGGAATCTACAACAGCAGATCTGGGAGCATCACTGTGCAACAGGGTTCACGCTGAGATGCCAGGTCGGCACAAGCACAGGCAGGGAAACGACGCAGGCCCAGCCCTTGCTCAGATGGAGAGAACGCCCCGTGGTCATGGTGACTCCTGTTCATGGAGGTCAGCAGCAGCCTTGAGTCCCCTCCCCCCATCAGGCTCGCTTTCCTGCCCTGGTTCCTCTGAGCAGCGGCCGTGCTAAGCAGGTGCTCAGGCCGTCACGGGCAGAGGTTCCCAGCCACGTACTCACCCAGCAGCATGCGGCCGTGGCGTTGGCCACCAACCTCTGTCACGTATAATAAGGGTCTGCCGTCAGGATGGGATTGGGACTCAGTCTCCAGAGTAGAGGGGCCTTTGCAGAAGGCGGTGACGCTGACCCCCAGAAGCAAGACCTTGAGAGCAGATGTCTTCAGTGCTCAGCCATCTCACGAGAGGCGTGTTGGTTTCCCTCTGTCGTGAACGCCTTGCTGGCTGTCTCATCCTTCGGCACCTGGCCCGCTGGTCCCCAGGACCTCTGCGACCTGATGCAGGAGCCCCTTTGTTTGGCCTCAGCAGGTGGTTCTCTCCCTGTGGCCACAGTGTACTTTCTGCTGCTTAGATTTTACTTGTTCTTGCTTGTTTCTTGGTGGTGGTTTGTTGTTGTTTTGAGTCTGGCTCTTTGTCTTTTCTGTCCATGTTATAAAATCCATCTAAAGAATTGATTATTAAGTTAGTTAACTTTGGTTTCTGTTCTATATGAACAAGTCCCTCGATGTAGCTACTTTCCTCACTTCTCAATTCTTTTTTTCTCATCTGAGACTGAGTGGTTTTTTAAAATATATTTTTATTGATTTCGAAGAGGAAGGTGAGGGAGAGAGAGAAACATCAATGATGAGAGAGAATCATTGATCAGCTGCCTCCTGCACACCCCACACTGGGGATTGAGCCTGCAACCCGGGCCTGTGCCCTTGCCCAGAATTGACCTGGGACCCTTCAGTCTGCAGGCTGACGCTCCATCCACTGAGCCAAACCGGCCAGGGCAGACTGAGTTACCTTTTTTGTTCTTCTTGCCCAGGGCTGGCTCCACCCTCCTTTTGTCTCCTGCAGATCATTTCCTGAAGCTAAAACCTCAGCACTTCCCCTGAATTTAAGAAACCTTCCAGCCAGCACCTCCTCCCTGGCTCTTCCTGTGGCTGTTCATCTTCAGGTCCACACGACCCCTCTTCCTGGAAGCACAGAGCTTGGGACAGAGGGATTCAAGTCCCCAGGTTCAACTCCTGCCTCCACTGTTTACTCCTGTGTGACTTTGTGCCAGTTCTTAATTTCTTTGTATCTCAAATTCCTCATCTGAACGATGGGCATAATAATATACAGGTTATACTGTTGAGTAAGAATTAAGTTAATGAAGAATGTAAAGTTCCTAAGACAATGCTTGGCTATAGCGAATGCTGAGAAACAATAGCTATTATTGCCTTGGCTGGTGTTGCTCAGTGGGTTGGGTGTCATCCCGTGCACCAAAGGGGTTGCTGCTTTGATTCCCGGTCAGGGCACATGCCTGGGTTTCAGGCTCCATCCCTGGTGGGGGCCATGCAGGAGGCAGTCGATTGATGCTTTGCTCTCACATCGATGTTTCTCTCCCTCTCCCTTCCTCTCTCTCTCAAAATCAATAAAAAATCTTTTTTTAAAACCCCACAAAACTCCTCTCAAATACACTCTTTCATCTCCATTTTCAACAAGGAGAGAGTAAGCCCAGGACAGGCAACATGACTAGAATGTAGCAGTGCTTGTTTGGATCGTGTGGAAAAGAAAAAAGTCTGTCTTCATACAGCTACACAGCTACAAATACGAACACGGGATTTTTAAGACCTCCCTTTCAAACCAGCGTGGATTCTTCAGTTAAAGTTCCAGAAGCATGAGAGATGGGCAGTAATTGTTTTCAGAACTGAATCATTAAGATCTAACAATCACTCACTGAGAGAGGTCATTGAGAGGACATGACAGCTGGTCGGCCCATGAGCTGAACAGTGAGTGAGTTCCCCATCCCTGGAGGTATTCAAGAAGACATATTTATTGAGACCATCATGGAAGATACTCGTGTACTGGGTTGAACTTGATGACCTCTTCTGGAATTCTTCTTGGATCCTTGGTGGTGTAGGCTTATCAGCAAGTTCACACCAGGTAACCCTGGAAAGCCTGGATGTATGGTCCTTATAGGTGAGGGTCGCCATGGCGACTGTCTCATTGGGAAATGAGATTATAAAAAATTGTTGCTAAGTGGTATTCTCCAAGGTGGCTTTTTCCTTGAAAATAGTCTGGTCAACATGGAGTCATCCTCCTGGACAATGCTGTTTGGGGATTTAAAAGGCCCTGCAGCAGAGGCTCGGCTGGGAGGTGATTTTCTTGACATGCCCGTAAGCTCGACAGGAAACATGAGAGATTTCACAGAGTGGCCCTTGGAAAGCATTGGGGACGCTGCACCTACATGACTGGCTGCATCCCGAAGTGATTTTTCAAAGATGAGCCTCACACTGAGTCACGGAGCTGGTTTGTTCCGGGAAACCTGTTTGCTCTCAGACGAGAGCGTTTCCGAGCCTGCTGGGGGCTCCGTTCTTCACTAAGAACACGGCACAGACCAGAGGAGCTGTGGGCTGGGCACCTGGTGCTGGGCTGGATGGCTTTTCCACCTGCCTCTACTGCCTGCTCTGCCCACGCATTTATCCGCTGGGAGCAGCATGGCACCCAAGGGCTGTATTTGGTGAGTGCTCACAGCTGGGCAGCTGCTGGAGCCACCACCTCCACACCCGAGTTCTTGGCTGTCTGCCGTGTGGGATGTGTGACACCAATCGGGCTATGTCAGTCCTTTCATAGGGAGCAAAGCGTTTCTGTCCTTGCGAGGGACGGGTCCTTAATTATAAATTCTTCCGAGAGAGAGAGAGAGAGAGAGAGAGAGAGAGAGAGAGAGAGACACCCCCCCCCCCCCCCCACTAACCTGTCCCATGGGAGGGCCACCTGGCTCCCGCCGAGGGGGGGTGGGGAAACTTTCTAGAAACAGAATTCCAGGTACCGGAAGTGCGG
>NW_005871778.1:80924-115331 GCF_000147115.1 Myotis lucifugus | reverse complement strand
GAGCGTAGACGAGCTGCACGCGTCCCTGGCCGGAGGGCGGGGGGGTTTTGGGTGAGCCCGCCCCGGCGCCCGCCCCGCCCGCGGCCTGGAGCGCCTCCCCGGCCGCCCTGGATCTCGGGAGCCGCGCGGGCCGAGCTGCGGGAGCCGCCGCGACACAGTCGCCGCCTGCGGGGTCCGCTCCGGCTGCACCATGCGTGAGCTGGCCGTCGAGATCGGGGTCCGAGCCCTGCTCTTCGGGGTCTTCGTGTAAGTAGGGGCGCACAGGCGCGGGGACCCATGGACCGAGCGATGGTGCGCCCCAACTTTGTTTGCGCCACCGCGTTCCGGCGGGGCCTGGATTCCAGATCCCGGCCCAGCTCCGAGCCCGGGAGGCGCCCTTTGGGACCCGGGGACCCTCCTGCGACCTTCCGCGCGGGTCTGAGACCTGCTCCCGCCGCCGCCACCAGCGGGTGGGGGAGCGGGTCCAGCGCCCTCGGGTCCTCCTCGCCGGCGCACCTGCCCGGGGTTCGGGGATCCCCTGGAGACGGACGCGCCCTCGGGAAGTTTCTACTCTGAGCTCGGAGCCCGTTTGCAGCCCTGGCTCCGGGCTCCTCTCCCGTTGCTCCCGCCGCCCCAGGCCAGGCTCGGGGTCCTGGTGAGCGTTTCCCAGGAGGCGTTTGTGGTACTTTCGGCTGGAAAATTGTTGCTGCGGAAGCTCGGGAAGTGGGGGCCACCCCGCAGCCCCGGGTGTGGGCTCCATGCGCCCGCCGCCCTCTGCGCGGAGGCCAGGCCCCAGGACCCTTTAGGCTGCGGCGGGTCCCTGGAATAGAGACGTTAGAGGAGGTCAGCCTGGCAGAGATGTGGGTGCCCCTGGGCCCGCCACCCACCGGCCTCCGGCCCGCAGCAGGGAGCCCTCGCGCCTCTGCAGCTCACCCCCACCCAGGCCCGCCTTCTCCCATCACCAGGGCTCACACCGGCCTTGTCCCTCCATTGGCATCCGGTTCCCTCTCCCTCTGCCCTCGCTGTTTCTGACACAGGTCACACGTTAAAGTTGCGTGAACTTGCTGGATCTGCGGGGCTGTTTTGCTCGTTCGTGTTACTGAAAAGCGCGCTGAGCCATTCCAGTCTGGAGGCCGCTCCTCTCGGGGTCTCTGCCGGAACCCAGTCCTGCGGGCAGGTGGGAGGCTGGGAGCTGCTGGCAGCCGGGCACAGGGACAGGAGTGCCCTGTCTCGCCTGCTTTCCGTCCTGGGGTGAAAGCCACAGTGTTACTCCCCCAGCAGGAGGCCCAGCCCCCAGGTGCAGGCAGGCCCCTCCCGCCGCAGGAAACACCATGATTCAGGGGAACAGGGGCCAGAACTTCAGTGGATCTTGGGAAAAGGGAGAACACGTTTCCCTCTTCTTACTCTACTTTTCTAGCTTTGAAATGAACATTCAGACTAGTGATTGGACAGTTTCCAGTGGCAGAGAGACTAAGCCCCGTAAAATGTGTCAGAAATGAGAGCATTGGGTGCAGGTGGAACTGAACCTCTGCTGGGTGACAGCGATGCTGAAGGGAAGAGAGGAGGCTCCGCGTGGCCTGGTTTGCCTGCTGCTGGGAACCTCACGGTGGGACAGGGTCCAGCACGCCCGGGCCGTTTCGGCTCAGTGGATAGAGCGTCGGCCCTGGGACTGAAGGGTCCTGAGTTCGATTCAGACTCACCCCCATCCCCGGCCCCAGGTTGGGGAGCGTGCAGGAGGCAACCAATTGATGTGTCTCACATGTCGATGTTTTTCTCTCTCCCCCTCCCTTCCACTCTCTAAAACCAATGGGACAATATCCTTAGGTGAGGATTAAAAAAATAAGAAAGGGTCCAATCCTATTTATATTGTTCTCAGGTTTTCCTTCATGTTTCCTCAAGCAGTTACGAGATGTTTACAAATACGTAAAGGTCTGTGCAATGGATTTGAAAATTCAATGATTACTGTCAATGTGCTTCTTGCGCCCCCTTAGGATGATATGTAAAGCCAGCCAGTTTATACTCTTCTCTCCAAACGCCCCCTTGGTATTAACGACCTCACCCAAAGGGAAACACCTGGGCATGGATGGCACTTTTGGCCGATTCCCTGGTTTTCCTATCAAATCGCTGTGCAAACTTGTGGCTCCGTCACCTACAAAGACCAGCTCTAGTGCTGGCGGGAGACTCTCTGTGGGAATCCTGACTGTGCAGAGCTGTAATGGGCAGGCAGATGGCAGCTTCCGGAAGGACAGGCTCTGGGCTCACAGACACAGATGACCCTCTGTCTTCTCAGATAGGCCCTGCGAGGTGACAGAGGCTGGCGGGGGAGTTGTATTCTTCCTTTGCCAGCGCTGGTCGGATGGCAAGGTTGGGTGGGCTGTACTCACCTCTGCTCATGAGGAAGGTGGTCTCAGCCGAAGGGCCTCACCTGGGCAGGTGTGGAAAGTCCCTTGGGGCAGGCAGAACCCAGTATCTCTGCTGCCGGGTCAACTTAGCTGATAGAATTCACCTGGTTCCGCTGGTGTTTCTACCCTGTTGATTGCCCAGGATAAGAGAAAAATCTGGTTGGAGGGATACCTTGAGTTGCAAACTGGTGCCTCTGGGGAAACACCACCTGTGGACACACCTGTTCTCTGACCACATTTGTTCTGTACGAGGCCAGAAAGCCCATCCCCCGTTGCCAGGTGCTCCTGTGGAGTCTGCGTTTGCAGGAATGAAGTGCATCTGGGACCACGATGGGGGGATGACAGTGTCCCCAGCTCACCTGGGGAACCGGTGCTCCGTGTGCAGCAGGTGCTGGTGACTCGGGATTCTAACGTGCTCCCGGCCCCCAGAGCTGCCCTGAGACACGCCCCGAGAGGCGCTCAGTGCCTTTGGGACAGTCCAGCCTGAGAACTTGAAGACACTGGAGGAAAATGAGGGATGAGTAATGCAAACTGGAGCTGCCACAGAAAGGGTGACCGAACAGGAAAGGCACTGGTAGGGGGACGCAGAGTTTAGGAAAAGTCGAGGTGGAGGCTGTGCTGGGCACGTGAAGCTCTGGCCCAGAGGCCCCTTGGCCCTCACCTATGGGTGTGGGCAGAGCAGGAGCAGGGCACACGGGATTCCTGTGTCCGGAGCCCCCCGTCATCCAGGGGAGATTCTGGGAGCGTCTCTGCAGATGCTGAAGCCCACGGCTGCGTGAGCAAGACAGTGAGGAAACATGGCGGCCGGTCAGCAGCCCTGAGACCAGTGCCCCCTCCTTCCAGTTTTACTCCAGTCGTGACTGCTTGCGGGGCTCACCGTGTGCCAGGCCCTGAGGAGGAGGGTCACGTTCTGTGAGGAGCCCGTAGACGGGAAAGCTGCCATCGCTGTTCGCGGAGGGAGAAACAAGCACAGGCGGGTGAAGGAGCTGCCGCGTCACAGCTGAGATCTGTCTCTGCGCTCCCACTGCCTCGTCCGGGCTCTCGGTCACCTCGCTGAGCTGCTTTAGCAGAAGCAGCAGCCAGCGTGGGTCAGTCGAGGGCCTGCTCTGTGCCAAAGCTACTCCGTCTCACTCGAAGTGGACACTCTAGATTCTGTCCACCTTACGAACAAAGAGACCAAGGTCTGGAAAGGTGAAGCAACTGCCTGAACACACTCCACTAGCTGAGCCATCGCCTGGATTTGGACAGGCAGTCGGCCCCGCACCGTCAGCCACTGAGCTAGAGCGTCCAGCACCAGCCGCAGACTGAGCGGAAATGAACGCATCCTGGAAGGAGGCCCTGACGCAGCCTGATCTCCAGGAAAGCACGTGTGCGGCCTGGAGCCACGTGGGAGGGAAGAGCATCGCTCAGTTGTAAAGTCTGACTCAGGACGACACCTGAGCAGTGGGGAGGCGGCAGCTGTGGCCCACATCCTCGAAGAGACGGGAGTAGGACACGCTGCAGACCCTGAGGGTCTTCCTTAGGTCTTTGGAGCCCAGAGGGCGAGGTGTGAGTCCATTGCTGGTAAGAACATACATGGCCGTGTTCGAGAATTATCGGCAGCCCCTTCTCTCTCAGCTGGAGCATCGGGGACAGGCAGAGAGGGCCTGGCCCAAGACAGCTCTTCGGACGGAGTGTCCTGGAGCAAAGACCTGGAGGCCTGGGCGCACATGGTGGGTGGGGATTAGGTCACAAGGTGTGGCCTCAGCACAGAGTGTGTGTGTGTGTGTGTGTGTGTGTGTGCACGCGCGCGTGTCGGGGGAAGAGGGTGGTGGTGGCAGGAAATGAGCCAGAGTGCGACGTCTTCATGTTCTTCAGGGAAGCCTGGGCGGTCCCTCAGAGGCACTGACTGGGGATCCCCAGGAGACTTGAGACAGAAAAGTGTGTGATCAGACCCCATGGACACGGGCCCTGTTCACTGTTATCGGTGACGGTCCATCCCATCATTGATGTTTCTGTCTCTCTCCCTCTCCCTTCCTCTCTGAAATCAATAAAAATACATTAAAAGAAATGGGCATCCTTCTGTTTGAAGTGCTATTAGCCACTGTGAAGGAGCCACTGTACCCAGATTCCTGAGGCCTGATGAGCTTTCTCCCCAGCGATCAGCGCGTAGCACTACGAAAGGAGACGTCCCTTCATACTGTGGGCAGCGTCATCTCAGTCGTTCTGGAGACAATGCCTTTATGCCCCACACAAGGCTCATGAGAGCTCCGTGACTCGAACTCCCTATGATGGTGGCTGTTTGCACGTCAGAGTCATCTTAGTGACATTGCTTCTCTGAGAAATACATCTTGATGTCCTGTGAAGGAATCGCACACGCTGGTTCGCAGGGAGGAGGTGGGTTCAGGCAGGACCATGACTGGCCATATGTCCCCATCGTTCAACTAAAGGCACAGGGTGTGGGGGGAAGAGGCGGGAGACGCCCGGAACAGGAGCCCCCGGAGAGGAGCTGGGACTGTGGGAGCCAGGAACGGCGTCATTACCCTCTTTCAACATGTGAGAGAGAAACGGCCCCCAGAGGAGCCCTGGTTGTCATTCTGTCTCCACCAAGAGAAGGGGCAGGAAACAGCGGAAGCTGCTGGAGCATTTGGGGAGTTTCAGACAAGTACAGCCGCCAGTACACACTGCTTTGTCCTTTACCAGAGGGTTTGAAAAATGTGTTTTTATTGAAACACTAGAGGCCTGGTGTACAAAAATTTGTGCACTGGGGGGGGGGGGGAAATCCCTCAGCCCGGCCTGTGCCCTCTCGCAGTCTGGGACCCCTTGGGGGATGACCACCTGCTGGCTTAGGCCCGCTCCCCGGGGGATTGGGCATAAGCTGGCAATCAGACATCCCTCTGGCAGCCCGGGAGCCCTCGGGGGATATCCACTTGCCAGCGGGGAGCAGGCCAAAGCTGCAGTTGGACATCCTTAGCGCTGCTGAGGAGGCGAGAGAGGCTCCCACCACCACCACTGTACTGGCAGCTGTCAGCCTGGCTTGTGGCTGAGCAGAGCTCCCCCTGTGGGAGCGCACTGACCACCAAGGGGCAGCTCCTGCATTGAGCGTCTACCCCCTGGTGGTCAGTGTGTGTCATTGTGACCAGTCATTCCCAGTCGTTCTGCTGTTAGGGTCAGTTTGCATATTACCCTTTTATTATATAGGATAGAGGCCTGGTGCATGGGTGGGAGCCGGCTGATTTGCCCTGAAGGGTGTCCCGGATCAGGGTGGGGATCCCTGCTGGGGTGCCTGGCCAGCCTGGGTGAGGGGCTGATGGCTGTTTGCAGCTGGTCACACCCCCTTCAGGATGGGGGTCCCCACTGGGGTGCCTGGGTGAGGGGCTGATGGCTGTTTGCAGGCTGGCCACACCCCCTTTAGGGTGGGGGGGTCCCCACTGGGGTGCTTGGCCAGTCTGGGTGAGGGGCTGAGGGCTGTTTTCAGGCTGGCCAAGCCCGCCGGCAACAGAAGCTCCCAGCCTCTCCTTTATTTCTTTTCTTTTCTTTTTTATTCTGGGATTTATTTACCTTCTATAATTGAAACTTTGTAGCCTTGAGAGGAGCTCAGAGCCGGCCAGGGCGGGCGGGAGGGAAGCTTGGCTTCCTCCATCACCAGGGGCAACCCAGCCTCCTGCTCGCTCCAGCTCTGTGGCCACGGCCGGCTGAAAGCAGGTATCTGGGGTTTATTTATCTTCTATAATTGAAACTTTGTTGCTTTGAGTGGAGCTCAGAGCCGCTGCTTCAGGCAGGAGCTTGGCTTCCTCCATCATTGGGGCAACCAAGCCTCCTGCTTGCTCCAGCTATGTGGCTGCCGGCCGCCATCTTGGTTGGGTTAATTTGCATATAGTCGCTCTGATTGGCTGGTGGGCGTGGCCTACGGCATAGTGAAGGTACGGTCAATTTGCATGTTTGTCTTTTATTAGTGTAGATTCATTTAAACCACATGAAATTGCTGGCATTTCACTGTTTTGACCTTAAAAAAAATAGGAATTTGATTTAGTTCAACCTAAAAATAGCCAAAAGTCTCCCGTGGTCGGCAAACTGCGGTTCGTGAGCCACATGCGGCTCTTTGGCCCCTTGAGTGTGGCTCTTCCTAAGCCTTAGGAGTACCCTAATTAAGTTAATAACAATGTACCTACCTATATAGTTTAAGTTTAAAAAATTTGGCTCTCAAAAGCAATTTCAATCATTGTACTGTTGATATTTGGCTCTGTTGACTAATGAGTTTGCCGACCACTGGTCAAGACAAAGTGTGTGATTCATAGTTATACAGCTGCCAGGGACCCCACCCCCAAGCCCCGCCCACCATTGAGGGTCCCACCGCCTGACTTCTGGCACCATTTTTGAACTCCATGTAAATGGAGTCTTACAGCGTGGACTGTTTGGTGTGACATTTGCCCGGCATGTTTTTTTTTAAATCCTCACCCAAAGAGTTGTTTTTATTGATTTTAGAGAGAGAGGAAGTGAGAGAGGGGGAGAGATCCCCTACTGGGGATCGAACTCGAAACCTGGGCATATGCCCTGACTGGGAATCGAACCTGCAACCTTTTGGTGTATGGGCAACGCTTACCCAATGGAGCCACCAGCCAGGGCTGCGCAGGTTTCAGAGCTTCCTCCACGTGGTGTGTGGTGGTGGTTTGTCGACTCCATTGCTGTGAGCATCTCGTCTCACCCTGGACCTCTGCTCCTTTACTCCTTCGGGGACCTGGGTTGTCTGTTGGTTTGGGCTGTTAAGCTGATGCTCCTCTTGCTGGTGAATGGTTTGTAGTCTCTGTTGGTCTGTACTAAGGAGTGAAGTGCTGGCGTTCACCTGAGGTTCAGGGGATTGGCTCCTCTCTCTACAGCCCTTGTTCTGAGAGAGAACGGCCCTGGACGGTTAGGGCTCACTTTTATATTTCTTTGCAATTTCTATTATTGTGCAGGTAAGTTGAAAGTAAAAAGGTGGAAAAATATATTCTGTGCAGACATTAACTCAAGAAAGGTAATGTAGCTATGTATTAGCATTAAATAAAGTAACTTCAAGATAAGCAATATTAACACAAAGAAGGTGGTCACCGTGTGAACATGATTGTGGGTAAAATAAGAGTTATAGGCTCAGCCGGAGGGTCTGATAGGCTCCTGTCTTAGGCTCGAGTTCTGCACGTCCAGAGGCTGTTTTGGGTGCTGGCTGGTTCTGAGGGAGGGCTGTGTTCATTGCTGATTCTGGGTGAGTGAGGTGTTACAGTTGTTACCGAGTCTGCCCCTTGGGGACAAGGGGAGAAAGTCCTCCGGCTGCTGAAGTAGTTGGAGGTGAACAGCAGAGCATCCAGAGAGCAGGCATTGGCTGTGCTCTGGGGTGCATCGGGGGGCGGGGTGCTGCCTGGGCCAGACCTCAGGCCTCAGGACTCTGACCTCCCGTGCAAGGTTTTTATCAGCAACTTGGATGAAGACATAGAAAGCAGGCTTATCAAATTTGCGAATGACAGAACCAGGATGGAAGGCTAATCTGTAGGATAATAGAATCAAGGTTCATAAAAATCTTGGCAGGAATGATGGGCTGAACCTACAAGGGAGCCTAACAGGATTACCTGTGAGCCCTGCTGGGCCAGCAGGAGGGCCGGCAGCCGCGGCCGGCAGCTGGGGGGCCGGGGAGGCCCAGCCTGAAGCAGGTTGTGCCCAGCAAGGCCTGGGGTTCCCAGGTGGTGATTTTAAATGTAACGTGTGTGTGATTAACTGCAGTAGGAGCTGCAGATCTCAGGATGTGAGCTGCTCAGCGCCTCCTCCCCGGAGCCCCACTTCCGGAGCCACACACACACCCTGACGGATCTCGCACTGGCTTTCGGGCCCAGCCGGGCTCTGACTTTTCCTGGGGAGCTCCTCTGAGTCTGCAGCGTGGAGTCAGTCATGCTCGGCTGAGCGCCCAGGCAGCCTCTCCCACCGGACGGTGCTCCCCAAACGTGGCCACTGTCTGATTGTCCATCTTCCGCTTCGGACTCGGGGCTCCTGCAAGTAGGGACTGTCTGCCTGTCAGACCTTTGCCTGAGCAGTGACGCCGTGACTGGCACACAGCAGATGCCCGCGGTGCCTGGCTGGGGCTCTCCATCCTCAGAGTCTGGGCTAGGGCTCTGGGCCCCACATCTTTGGATCTTTACCTGCCTCGCCACCAGGTAGTGACAGGTGTGCAGACCTAGCCTGTGGGGAGCAGGTGATGGGACTGTGGATGCAGCACCAGACAGTGCCCAGGTGTGGACCATCCTGAGAGTCCGAAGCAGCAGAGAGGTGATGGGGGGGGAAGGGGGGTTGGCTCCGCCCCTTGAACAGAGAGATTTAAAATCATAGGCGCCATCTAACCACGTGCAGGCTGCTTGCTTGGCGGGGTCTCCCATTAACCTCCAGCTGATAGTGGAGAGGGTTTTCCAACTGGAACGGGAGGAGTAGAAAACGAATGATAGCCCCGGGCGGCGGCTCAGTGGTTATAGTGTCGGCCCGCAACTCAGGGTCATGGGTTTGATTCCTGGTCAAGGGCACGTACCTGGGTTGCAGGCTCGAGGAACAGGGCGCATTTGGGAGGCAACCAATCTCTCTCTCTCGCTCTTGCTCTCACTCACCTCCCTCTCTCCCAGTCTTTCTAAAACTCAATAGAAAAATTAGCCTTGGGTGAAGGTTGACAAACAAAAAACTTACGATAATAAGCACAAGAGCAACACTGCTTCCTGGCCTCCCAGCACCCGGCACTTGTGCGACAGCCCCCACCTCCCGCCTCCCTGTGGGGTGTTGCACTCGTGGTCCCACCAAGCAGACGAGGACCCTGAGACCCTGTCATCAGGCCCGGCCGCCAGGAGCTGGTCCCTGGTCTGGGCCCAGCTGAGGGCCTGGGTGCTGTGAGTGCCCTGGGCTCTGCAGCTCCTGCTCCTGCTCCTGCTCCTGCTCCTGCGGGATCAGTGCTGTGGACCTGCCCCCGCCCCCTCTGTGTGTGGGTTGGCTCCTCACTTTTTTTTTTTTTGTGAGAATGATATTTTATTTAGTCATTTTTCTTTCCAACTGGAACTCTGGGAATTCAGAATGAACGTCCTTGCCCATGAGCTTCTTATAGACACGGGAAGAAGTTTCAGCCTTATGCCCGGCGCTGCTGTGCTGCGTTTTGTCCTGATGCACCTGTGAGCCGGCTGCGTCCAGCTTCTCGCGGGTCCTCTGCCCACGATCACACTCGGAAGACGAGGCCTCCAGGACGGCGGTCGGCATGCGGCTCCGGGCGCTTCTGCTTGTTCTTTGTCCGGCTTTTTCGGGTCGGCTTAGGCAGACCCTCCTCTGCCCGAGGAAGACCACGTGCTGCCCATGAACTTCTTCTGCAGCTCAAGTACCAGCGGACGTGGATTTTTTGTAAAGACTTGAGGAACCAGAACGAAGATAATAGCCTTCCGACCGCCACCAACTTCAGTTTCCTTGGCCGCTGTGATGTCCAGTCCCGCAGCTGGGCCTTGAGGTCCACGTTCATCTCCAGTCCCAGCAGAGTCTGGGAGATGCTGGACTCGAACTCTGGCTTCTCGCCATTGGGCTCCACGATCTTGGTGCTGGAACGGAGCGTGGCTCCTCCTGCGTGGGCGCCGCTGAGAAGAGCTTGTTTGTTAACCTTCACCCATCGCAGCTTTCCCTCCTCGGTGTACGGCCACTCGGGTGGTGGAGATCCCACGAACAGCATGCGGCCAAGCACGTGTGCGTCGGTGCCACACAGGTGTTGTTCTCCCACGGGCAGCACGGACCACAAGTTGGACAGCCCTGGGTTCGAGTCCCTGCCGCCACTTCCTGGCTGTGGGACCACGGTCCAATCACTTGCCGTCTCGGAGCTCAGCTGTGAAGCGTAGGGTGGTCTCCAGTTCTGTAAAGCACTCGCTCGGGCCCCTGACGAAGCTGTCCCGCCTGCTTTCGGGGTCTCAGCTCTGGCCGAGCTGGTCTGGCGGAGCATTTCCACAGACCAGTTAGACGGAGAGTTTCCAAGTGAGTGCAGCTCATTCGTGGAACTTTTCCTAATAGTCAGGCGTCGGAGCAGAGGGAAGGGAGAGCATCAGATCGTCCGACTCCTGGCCGCCTGCTGTGCCCTTTGCCATCTGCCGGCACTCGGCCTTCCAGGTGTCAGGGCGGGGGGTGACCCTCAAGGTAGAATGCATTTCCATAACTCTCTTCTGCAGCCAGAAGTGCGATGACAATCCTTTATCAGAGGGGACCTCAGGGAACGTGTGTTCTCTCTGAAATTAGAGAGGGGCCACTCAGTCTCTGAAGTTCTTTTGGGCACCTGCTCGGCATCAGGCAGAGCTAGACCCATTCACTTTCGAATCCCCGGGGCTTAGGGTCTTTGCATGTTACGCTCACAGCTGTTCTCATGCCCAGAATCGGTCCACGCTGGCAGGTGGCGAGGGAAGATGCCACCAACCCTGTCATTCTTTCTGTCTTTCCCCAGTTGGTCGGGGCTGAGAGCCACCAGCCCGGGCAGCGTCATCCTTCCTCTTCTCTGTGGGCTGGTCTTCCCCTGGGGTGTGAGGGGTGGGCGGTCCTCCCTGGGGTGTGAGGGGAGGGCTGGTGCTCTCTGAGGGGGTGGAGGCTGGGCTGGTCCTCCCCTGGGGGTAGGAGGAGGGCTGGTCCTCCCTGGGGGTGAGGGGAGGGCTGGTGCTCTCTGAGGGGGTGGAGGCTGGGCTGGTCCTCCTGGGGCGGGGGGAAACGGCCTCCCCGGAAGTAAGACAGCAGCCGAGTGCTCGGCCCTCACGCACCTTTCTTTGCTGTTTCAGTTTTACTGAGTTTCTGGACCCGTTCGAGAGGGTCATCCAGCCGGAGGAGGTCTGGCTGTACAAGAACCCCCTGGTGCAGTCGGACAACATCCCCACCCGCCTCATGTTTGTAAGTACAGGTCCCCGCCGGCTCGGCCTTTCTCCCGAGTGAGTTTCTCCTTCAGCTTTTCTCACCCCCTGGAGACGGTGAGCAGACCATCAGGTTCCAGTTCAAAACCAAATCCTGGCGGGCGCTGCCGGCTCACGGCTCACGTGAGAAGGAGTGATGGCGGGCGCTGGGAGGAGGGGCCTGCCGGCCTGAGCTGCGCTGAGCTGTCCCCAATATTCACAGTGAAATCGGCCGGAAACTGCAGCTCCACCTGCTTCGAAGAGAAGCTGAGGTCTTCGCCGCTGGTTTCAGTTGGTCAGCTGTCGCCACCGGCGAGGCGGCCAGTGTGACTCCACCCCTGGGTAGTGCCTGGGTCTCGGCTTCTGGAATAAGTGGGCCAGCGCCCACATCGGGGGGATTCGCTGGGATGTGTGTACGTCGCCTGTCGCCTGCCCCACGGCAGTCGCACCCTCTGGGACTCCCTCCTCGGCCGGCCCTTGGTAACTGCGGGAAGATGGTCTCAGCGCGTCCCACCCACACCCCGTGGAAGGAGGGTCTTTATTTCCACGGTTGCAGGTGCAGAACTGCATTCCAGCGAGTGAGTGGCAGGGCCTGGAACCCCATCTGAGCGGCCAGCCCCGAGCCCTCTCAGCGAGGCTGCCCTCGGGCTGGGGCTGGGTCAGGGCTCCTGGCTGGTGCCCAGGCCGTGCGTAGGGAGATGAGCCCCCGTTGTGCAGCGATGACGGAACTGGGTGGCAGCCTTGGGGGGAAGGTACTCCTCTTTGCCAGGCCTGGTGCCTCTGGGGACGGGGTCCCTGGTTCCAAAGCTTTCCTAGAGTACACGAGAAACGTTCCATTTAGAAAGAAATCCCCTGATTTTATGGAGGAACTCCTGTTCATTAGTGAGGACTAGTGAGCATTCAAGTCTTACTTTCATCGCTTTTTAATCATTGCTTTTCTGCTGGATAATAAACTGGATTTTCATCAATCTCAGAGGAATTAAAAATTAGGGTGGTTATGAAGAGATCACTACCTAACACTTGAGCATTAAAATGAGACTCCTTCCATTTTGGCTCTAAGTCAAATCTACGAATCCTAGAAATAAAGGACCTGGGTGTCTGCATAGTTCGCTGAGTGTCTTTCATGGGGAGCTTCTCTTTATCCCGTACCCCCCCCCCCAGTCTTCAGGTTTCATGTGAAACATAGTTTAGAGATGAGTGTTCCTGTGGGGTAATGTGAGCGACGTGTGGCTGTGTCCTGGGCTTACGTGAGCAATGGATTGTTTCAAAGTCTAGATACAAATGCTACAGATTTCTGGGTGCAGAGCAGGAGAACTGAGGCAGGGGCAGTGCTGAGACGCCCCGTGGCCATTGAGCCAAGAGCCTGAGCGGGTGTGCCCCTGCCTCCCAATCGTTTGGCAAACTCCTGCTCAGATTCTGAGCCTCTTGGGGAGAGTCTTGCAGCTGGTGCTCTTTTCTGGGTCTTGTTTCTGTCTAACTGGGTGTATCATCCGGATTGTCCTGCAAGGCTTTCTTCAGTGTGTGCTGTTCCCATGTTTAAGGTGTGACTGGGGTCATGGCAGAGCTGTTTGCTGTCTGTTGGGGGGTGGAGGCCTGCTCTGCGGTGCCTAACGTGAGAGGAACAAGGAGCCAAGGACATCTTGACCTTGACTCTAACTTTGGACGTAGTGAGCGTGCCCGCAGTCACCGCTGTTTGCTTGTTTACTTATTCTGGGTGGGATGGTTGGTCTTGAGCCTGCAGGAGCAAGCTGGCTCCACACCCCCAAGTCCAATTTCTTTGCCTCTAATTCTTATGTCCGAAGACAGGGAACTACAGACAGGCCTTTGCAGGAGGGTAGTCACCGCTGTTTAAACGCCGAGTGGTCTGAGTGGGCTGTCACCAGCATCAGAGCCGTGGGGACGGAGTCCAGCCTGACCTGGGCGCGTGCTTGAGGGACCGGCAGAGACTCAGGCTTGAGAGCTCCGGGCTGGGGGGGGGGGGGACGTCCCAGACGTCCAGAGGCCCCAGGAGTGAGTGTCCTCCTGTCCTGGGGCAGGCTCTGCTGCTCAGCTTCCCTCTGAGTCTCTTCCAGCAGCTGCCCAGACCTGGGCCCCTTCTCCTGAATGCCCTCCGGGGTGTAAACAGCCAAGTCATTCAAGGCCACAGCTGACAAGAGGGCTCTTGCTCCCACTCGTGGTCAGAAAGGAACAGTGAGCAGAGAGGGGTCCTCAGGTCTCATGGACGGTCTCCGCAGACAGTTCCCAAGCTCCCCCCCCCCCCCAGATGTTCTGAGCTCTGGTTGGAGGAGGTGGCAGAGCCTGTTCATACGGATGAATTCTGTCCTGACAAACGTACCTTCTGGCCATGCTTTGTCCTGTTAGGAAGCCCCTCTTCCTCATTGTAGACCAGGTGTGGGAGGCAGACCACCTGCCCTCAGAGCCTGGCCGCTCCCACCAGCTGTGTCCTCGGCCTCATCACGGAGTTCCAAGGGGGCCCAAGGGGCCCGGCCGTGCTGAGGAGAAGGGACTCCGCACCTGCAGGGAGTTGTTTGCACCCGAATCCCACCTCCTGCTCATTAAAGTGCGAATCCCACCTCCTGCTCATTAAAGTGCTCCTGACGTCTGTGCTGTGGGTCCGGGCAGGAAAGGGAGGGAAGAGCTGCGCGGAGACGAGTGTTCAGCAGAACAAGAGGGGAATGAATGGTGGACGCTGAGCAGCCCCACGGGCTCTCGTGTGGCCGGAGAGCTGGGGGGAGAGGGGGCTCCCCCACCTGCTGCAGGGAGGACGCGAGGGGCTTCCTGGCAAAGACGAGTCGTCATAATTACAGACTCGTCCTTTCTGTTTGAAAAGCCGCCACTTTAAAACGGCTCCGGCAATTACACATCAGTTACAACCTGCAATCAGCCCTCAGTTCAAGCGTCTGGAGTCTGCAGTGTAGATACAAAGCCTCCTCCTCAGGTGGGGTCAGGAGTTCAGTCAGATCATCCACCAGGGAGCCCATTGCAGCCACTGGCCCTGATGACCCATCAGCCATTGGCCCTGATGACCCACCAGCCATTGGCCCTGATGATCCACCAGCCAATCGGCCACTGGCCCTGATAATCCATCAGCCACTGGCCCTGATGATCCATCAGCCAATTGGTCACTGGCCCTGATGGTCGATCAGCTACTGGCCCTGATGGTTGATCAGCCACTGGTCCTGATGGTCAATCAGCCACTGGCCCTGATGATCCATCAGCCAATCGGTCACTGGCCCTGATGGTCGATCAGCCACTGGTCCTAATGGTCGATCAGCCACTGGCCCTGATGGTCGATCAGTCACTGGCCCTGATGGTCGATCAGCCACTGGCCCTGATGACCCATCAGCCTCTGATGGCCCAGCACTGTCCTCACAGGGACTGTCTGTTCTCCCTTCCAGGCCATTTCTTTCCTCACGCCCCTGGCTGTGATCTGTGTGGTGAAAATTATCCGGCGAACAGACAAGACTGAAATTAAGGAAGCCTTCCTAGGTAGAGTATCCACGGCTCTGGTTTAAGGGGTGGGGCAGGACTGAATTAGATCACGGGGTTTAAGAAAACCTCAGTTGCTCCCAGCTAACTTTCTCTCGGTCAAATCAAGCTTGGGAGGAGCAAGACTAAGTGTTGTGAGACCAGGAAGGTCCAGGGCACAGGTGGAAGCAGCAGCGCCTCCCCTCAGCCCGTGGCCGCTGTCCGTTGTTCTGAACAGTAGCGTCCGCCTCCCTCAAGACCGGTTGCCTGGGCTCAGGGCAGGGCAGCTCTTGGTGGCGAAAGAAAACGAACCTGAAACTTTGTCACCCCTGCCTGTCCAGCTCACATTGTGGCGAATAGGCCCATGGTACAGGCAGCTCAGAAATCACCACGTCCACACCCCCAGAGACCCTGGCTCCATGGTTTCTCGGGCCTGGCCACGGAAGTCGTGGTCTCCGACCAGCCTGTGGATGCCGTCCCCTTCCTCCCCCCCCAGGCCAGGCAGGTCCTGGCTGCTCCTCTGTGGTTTCGGGTTTGGTAGTGACGCGGCCCAGTTTCCGAGGCTGGTGGTGGAGAGGTAGGCTTTTCCAGACAGGGCACGGGGGCCCCTCCCACACGTGGCCCAAGCGGCCGGGGCTGGGTCAGGACGGATAGCACTGTGGTCCCAGGATGTCCTGTTGGGGGTCTTCTCAATTGACCTGGAAATCCCTTCCCCTCACTTTAAAAAATTATCTTTATTCTTGAAAGTATTGCAGATTCTCCCCCCGCCTCCATTGATTCCATCTACCCCACCCCACTCCCCCTCCCCTCCCAGGCCTTCACCACACTGTTGTCTGTGTCTGTGGGTTCGGCATAGATGCACATAAATTCTTTAGTTAATCTCTTTTCATGCCGCCTCCCCCCCCCCCCCCGCCTTCCCGTGAGATTCGTCAGTCTGTTCCATGCTTCTTTGTCTCTGGATCTATTTTTGTTCATTAGTTTATTTTCTTCCCACATACGAGTGAGATCCTGGGACACTTGTCTTTCTCTCACTGGCTTCCTTCACTCAGCATCATGCTCCCCAGGTCCCTGCAGGCTGCCCCAAAGGGTAAGGGATCCTCCTCCTTCGCAGCTGCATAGCATCCCATGGTGTGACTCCCACAGCTCTTACCCACGCGTCTGCTGACGGGCACTCGGCTGTTTCCAGATCTCGGCTCTTGTCAATGGTGCTGCGGTGAGCATGGGGCGCACATGTTCGTCTGATGGGGTTTCAGATTCCAGGATATCGTCCCAGAAGGGGGATCGCTGGGTCAGAGGGCAGTTCCATGTTTAATTTTTGAGGAAACTCCAGACTGTCTGCACCCCCACCCCTTGCCCTCACTGTTTCTTCATCTCCCCTCTGGTCTGAGACCCCAAGACCTGTGACTGTGGGGAAGGGCCTCATGGTAATTTGCCGGCGGCTCTTGAGGTCTGGCTGTGGCGACGGCAGCAAGGAGCCCGCCGTGGCTTTCTCCGGGCTTTTTCACTCTCGGTGAGTCTTCCTGAGGAGCATTTCGAAATCGCACCCCAGACCCGCCTCCTACACATCAACAGAGAAGGTGGAGGTATCGGGCGTCCTGTTGGCCTAACAAATGAGAGCCTGCCCTGGAGAAATGATGGCGAGCCTCACGTTTTTTAAAAGCCCCTGCTTTTCGGAAGCCTTAGAAACCGGGGGAGGAGGGAGGAGCTTTACAAAGCGAGGACAGGCCCGGCCGGCGTGGCTCAGTGCTTGAGCGTCGACGTACGAATCAGGAGGTCACAGTTCCATTCCCGGTCGGGGCACAGGCCCAGGTTGTGAGCTTGATCCCCAGTGGGGGGCGTGCAGGAGGCAGCTGATCCATGATTCTCTCTCATCATGGATGTTTCTCTCTCGCCCTCTCCCTTCCTCTCTGAGATCAATAAAAATATATTTAAAAAGCAAGGACAGAGACTAGGTGCAGCCTCCCAATGTCTGGAATTCAGGACTTTCCGGGGAGGGGCTTCGTGCCCAGGCCCCTTTCCTCGGGCACCTTCCACAGACTGGATGCCGTGCGCTCCCCTTCCCTGCATGTCCAGTGGCCACCTCTGTGCATCACTGCTGGACCAGAGGAGTGAGGCTGGGCCCATGCAGCTTCAGGCTTCAAGGGACACAGGCAGAGAACACTGTCCGTGTGACGAGAACCCCGTCTGGAAGGAGTGCTAACTCCCCAGCAGCAACGAACGTGACCAGGGGCCTCGGAGCCTCTGGGACACTCGTTAGTCTGCAAGTGCCTCTGTTCAGGCCTCTTGCCGGCCAGCTCACACCACGTGGCTTTGGGTTTTGTCAGCAGACAGTCTGGTTGCTGGCTGACCTCTCGAGCCCACAGTGCGGTGGGGTGCTGTCGACCAGACCCCTCAAACCAGGGTTGTCATTAGTCAGGAAGCTCTCGGATCAGGTCACTCATTTCCTGCATCTGAACTCGGCTGTCTTCTCTCTGGTGTCTGTCGGTGAGAGGCCCATGCTGATGCCCTGGGGTGCTGTTCAGATGGAAATAACCACCGGTCCAGGTCACTTCCAGAATAAGGAGTCAGGCTGTGGTTCTGGCAGCAAGTAGCTCACCATCACTTTCATGAGGAGATGCCATCCGCCCTCGATATTGTCACCCCAGATCCCCCCTCTTCTCTCCTTCGGGCTTTCGGGTCAGGAGTGAAGCTGCCAGCCGTCAGGACCTGACATGCACAGTTTCCAGCTCGGCTACTTGGGTCTTTCCAAGACCCGCTCTGTGCAGGGCGAGCCCAGGGGTGCAGAGGTCGGGTGTGTGGGGTTCCGATTGACACCTCCCCTTGAAGTTCCCGAGGCACTGGCAGCTCAGCGGGTGATGCTTCTTCCGGAGACTTTGTCTGTGCGAGAGGCCAGGCCAGGGCCAGGTGGGAAGTCAGACCGGCTGGAGAACAGCAGGGCGCCCGCGGACCAGGGTGTGGGGGAGACCCCGTCATGTCGGGTGTCCTCACAGCCTGTCCGTTGTCATGGCTCCGGGACAAGCGGCATGAAGACAGCCCAGGGATCCCTTCTCTGCCAAGGAG
The DNA here is from genome assembly GCF_000147115.1 of Myotis lucifugus. Lineage (NCBI taxonomy): Eukaryota > Metazoa > Chordata > Mammalia > Chiroptera > Vespertilionidae > Myotis > Myotis lucifugus. The sequence continues at coordinate 97,543 of NW_005871778.1, read as the reverse complement.
ACCTTCCCGCAGGCCCCGAGCTTGGGAGAGGGCAGGGAGGCCAGCGTTTCGGGAGGAGGGTCTGTGCACGCGGATGCAATCAGAGGGTTTCCCTGCGCTTCCCCCTCTCGTTTCCATTTCTGCGCCCCCCTCGCAGGCGTGGTGTCTAAGTGGTAGGACCACACGCTGAGCCACCTGTGGCCCCTCCCCTCCCCCCCCCACCCTTGAGATATGCAGTCCCCCCCTCACACTCGGGTGGTAAACCTTCCTCTGACAAAGGAGTCCATTGGAACCGGCTGCTCCATTCTCTCTGCTCCCACAACTTGTTGCCAGCAGGTAGGTTTCCATGTGCACGTGCACCACAGCTGCTCGTCCACTCGCCTACTGATGGCACGTGGGCTGCTTCCACGTCTTGGCTGTTGTAACTAACGCTGCAGTGAGCAGGGGGTGCACACATTCTTTCCAAGGGGTGTTTGCGTTTCTTTGGATATATTCCCAGAAGTGGGATCACTGGGTCATGCTGTTTCTTTTTCTTTTTTTCTTTAATTTTCGGGTTTTGTTAGTCTTCACCCAAGGATATTTTTCCATTGATTTTTTAGAGAAAATAGAAGGGAGATGGAGAGACAGAGAGAGAGAGACATCGGTGTGAGAGACACATCGATTGGTTGCCTCCTACATGCACCCTGGCCAGGGCCGGGGATCAAGCCTGTAGCCGAGAGGTAAGTGCCCTTGGCTGGAATCGAACACGAGACCCTTCAGTCCCCAGGCTGATGCTCTACCCACTGAGCCAAATCGGCCAGGGCTACTGTTTCATTTTCAATTTTTTGAGAGAAATCTATACTGTTTTCCACACTGGCTGCACCAGTCTGCAGCCCCACCAATAGTACATGAGGGTTCCCTTTTCTCCACATCGTTGCCAACGCTTAATGTTGGTTGATTCATCGATGATGCCATCCTGACAGGTGTGAGGTGATGGACTCCTCAGCTGTAAAAAGGAGGAAGTCTTACCTCTGCGACAGCACGGATGACCTGGAGAGCATCATGGGAAATGAAGTCGGTCAGTCGGAGAAAGACAAGCACTGTAGGGTCTCACTCACGTGGGATCTAATGAACAAAATAGACGAACGAACAGGCGCATAGATACCGAGAGCAGCCTGACAGCTGTCAGAGGGGAGGGGGTTGGGTGAAAAAGGTGACGGGGTTGAGCAAAAAATAAGTAAAACTGGTAGATACAGCAGTGCAGTGAGTACCAGAGGGAAGGCGGGGGTAGAAGAGGGTAAACGGGGGGTAAATGGTGATGGGAAGAGACTAGACTTTGGGTGGTGAACACACGGTACAGCACACAGATGTGCACCTGAAACCTTTATAATTTTATTGACCAATGTCACCCCAGCCTAACACAAACATTTTTAAAAGGCAAGCGGCTTTCTCCAGCTCGTCCCTGTGCCCGTGGTGCCCCCTGGCCACTCCAAGCTCTCTGCTCGTAGGACAACAGGCTCGTTCCCTGATGGCCATGAACACCTCTTTCCCGAAAATGTCCCCACGGGAATCTTGGCTCCTGTTGAGTCCTTCGTATTTGCCAGAGGGAAGGGCAGCTCCTGTGCGTCATCGTTCAGTAGAGCAAGGGGACGGGCACCCGAGGGCTCTCCGTGTGCACGGCATCCGAGCCTCCGCACACGGACTCGCCACGTGTGAGGTCTCAATGAACACGGGGCAGCTCCCTGACTCCGTCACGCGCATCCTTGGATGGCCTGTCCCTCACGCATCAAAGTCCTTCGGAGCTGGGAGAGCCCCCTGCTGTGTATTTTAGACAAAGTATTCCAAAATTCCTGGTGCTTTAGGCCAACTTTCTCAGAACCCACCAGGTCGTGGGACTCCTCACCTCAGACACAGCGCCTGCTGGATAGCAGATGGGCAGCTGTTGGCAGGTGACAGGTCGACAGGAGGTAGTTGCCGCTATCAAACTGAAACGCTTCTGCGCAGCAAACGGAACCGACGGCAAAACAAGAGGCAGCCGCCAAATGGGAGATGGTATTTGCACACAGGAGCCCCGACAAAGGTTTAATATCCAAAGTATATAAAGAGCTCAAAGAACAACACCAGTCAGACAACCCAAGGAAAGAACGGCCATCGGGTGGGTCAACAAAGAACTTGTGTGCATAGACGCTTAACCTGGGGGTGCAGACAACAGGGTGGTGAAGGCCTGGGATGGGGGCGGGGCGGGAGCAGGCTGGAAGAGGTCAATGGGGAATAAAGGGAACTTATGTAATACTTTCAAAATAACGATTTTAAAAAATGGCCATAGGACCTGAGCAGACACCTCTCCCAGGAAGACATACAAATAGCCTATCGATGTATGAAAAGATGTTCAACCTCACTAGCAATCAGGGGAGTGCACATCAAAACTACAACGAGAAACCACCTCACACCTGTTAGAACAAGACAGGTAATAGCAAGGTTGTGGAGAAGAGGGAACCCTCGTCCGTCCACTGCTGGTGGGAAGGGAGATGTGCAGCCCCTCTGCCAACAGTACGGAGTCCCTCAAAACCTGAATAGAGCTGCCACATGACCCAGCAGTCCGTACCCGAAACCTCTATGACCATATTAACCCACGTCACCCCAATAAGTTTAATAAAATAAAAAGGAGAATTGCCAAATGGGAGTGTCCTCTTTTGCAGAAGGATGTTCTCATGAGAACTGACTGAGAAGGTTGCAGAAGGAAATGAGAAGTTCATGTTTCTCGCTTCCAGCCTTACATCTGCCCGTGACAGACGGCTCCTCCGCGATACTGAGCATTCAGTCGGGGAGGAGATCGATCTCCGGCTCAGGACTCGGGGTTTTATGAGTCGCTCTCCAAAGTCCTGTCCTAATTACATTTTACTCGCCACCCAAACGTGCTGTTTTTAAAGCTGTTGGCCCGTCTTCCTCAGCCGTAGATGAAATAGTGTTTTGTGATGTGGGTGATGACTTTGACTTGAGACCAGCCGGTGACTTTTCTGTCTGTTGGTTTTGTCCTGTAGCCGTGTCCTTGGCTCTCGCTCTGAACGGCGTCTGCACAAACACCATTAAGCTCATCGTGGGCAGGTGAGTCCCCCAAAGAAACGGCTGGTGACAGGCGCCCAAGGCCACCTGTGCAGGCACCGTGGCCGCGGGGAGGACGCAGCACGAGGCAGATGCCAGCTCTGCTGGTTCCCTCGGACGCTGTCCTGGGTTGTGTCCTCAGCACAGTCTTTCCTCCCCTTCGAATTCCGAGCCCCTGTCTCGGGAAGCGGGAGGTCGGTAGTAAAGAGGGATCCACCGACTCCACTTCGGTGTTTCCAGTCCATCCTGTGCTCCACCCACTCCCGGCCGCTCGTCGGTTTTGCCTCCAGAATCCGTGAGGTCACCGTCTGTTGTTCCCTCGGGATAAGAAGGGTGGATCGGCATCGGAGACGCTCTGACCCTCCTGGGAAGGATTTCTGTTCTCCGTGTCGTGCCTTCTCCCCGCCTGCCTGGGAGGGCCGGTCTCTAGAGAACAGTCAAAAGGCCTGAATTCGAGACCTGCCTGGGCCCTGACCAGCTGTTGGCCTGAGGCAGGTTGTCTCCCCTCCCAGCACCTCGGCCTTTACTGACCACCTACCTGGGCAGGTGCGGGCCGGGCTCCGAGGGGGCAGGGAAGGGACACCCGTCGGGCAGGCGGTCCATGCCCTGGGCTGCTGCGACCACGAGCAGCCCCTGCTTAGAGCTGCCAGGGGCCCTGCTGAACTGCTGGTTCTCAGGCCTGGGCTGCTCGGAGGGTGTGGTTCAGACCTCTGAGAGATGACTGACATTGATTATTGGCTGTTATTGGTGATTACTGGGGCCTACCTCCTAGAGCTGGGAGTGTCCGTGAGCCACTGTGTATGAACGGTGCCCCGATGCGTGCAGAAAAGGGGCCCTGTGTTTGCAGCCGTGCCCGCGGTGGCGTTACTGGGTTGACTCGATGAGAGGTGGTTGGCCATCGGCCATCGCACACCTGGGAGAAAACCCTCACTGGAACGAGGCAGAAAGGCAGGGTGAGGTGTGTGGGTGCAGGAGCCCATGGGGGGCGCGGTTCCGAGCTGGCTGAGTGTGACCCAGAGGGGTGTTCCCTTTCGAAGCCTGCGTTCTGCACCTGTAAAGTGAAGATGCCCAGGGGTTGCCGCAGGTTATCACGAATCCTGGGACCGGCACAGGTGCACGCTCAGCACCATCTGGTCCCAGGCTGAGCTGAGCCGAGGCTGCGGCAGGAGGCCCGGGCCCTCCCCTGCAGAGGGCACTCTCCCACCACGCTCATGGACCGAGACTTTCGGGGTCCTCTCGGGGGTCGGGGAGATCTGCTGTCTGCGAGGGGCAGCCGGCCACTCAGAGTCCCAGTGAAGGGACAGGAGCCGCCCTGGGACCTGGATCCTGACGCAGCCTCAATGCAGGGCCTGGGCGGGTGGGGCGCTGACCTCACCAGCGCTGAGGGAGGTTCCTCCTGAACCCCGTTCCCCTCAGGCCTCACCTTGTAGGTAGTGGCCTCCCCTTGACAGACGTGGAAACAGGCTCAGGAGGCACTTGGCCTTCCCAAGGTCAGGACACTCGTAGGCGGCAGAGCAGGAGTCCAGCTGGGGGTCTCTCTGACCCGAGGCCTAAGCTCTACCCTGTCTGTCGTGTGTGGGACCCAGGGTGGAGCTGGGGTGTGGCTGGTGTGGCTGGGGTGTGGCCAGGGGGGCTGGGGTGTGGCCGGAGGAGCTGGCAGGGTCAGCTGGGGCTCGTTGTGACGGCAGCGTTTATATGGAATGTGTCCGTGGTGTCTTTTGTAGACCGCGCCCCGATTTCTTTCACCGCTGCTTTCCAGATGGGGTGATGAACGCGGAGATGCACTGCACAGGGGACCCCGAGCTGGTGTCCGAGGGCCGCAAGAGCTTCCCCAGCATCCACTCCTCCTGTAAGTGCCCGCGGGACACGGGTTCCCCCATGGTTCTCGGTCGCCCTGCGGGGTCAGGGCGCGGTTCACTGTCCTGTGTGGGCCGTTGGCTCACAAACAGGATCTTCCGCTGGAGGGACAAGGGGTGGACGAGGCTCCAGCGTTTAGAAACGTTGGTGCTGCTGCTGCGAGCCCGGCAGGTGTAACACGTGACCCTTCACCCGTGTCCGTGGGACTCAGGCGCTGGACCGTGCTCACTGGGCCGCCGCCTTGTAGCTCAGGGTTCACTCGAGTTTATTCCCTCGGAGACGGTACTGTTTGTTTGTGTGTGTGTGTGTCGTCTGTACCACTATGTAGCACACATATGTACACATGTATACCTCCACACAATGTGTGATCTCTTGTAGATGTTCCAGCTGGGACCAGCCTTAAGGCCAAGACTAAATAGTGTGAATGAGGTGCAGGGAGGTGCAGTGGAGAGAGGGGTGCAGGGAGGTGTGTTGGAGAGAGGGGTGCAGGGAGGTGTGTTGGAGAGAGGGGTGCAGGGAGGTGCGGTGGAGAGAGGGGTGCAAGGAGGTGTGGTGGAGAGAGGGGTGCAAGGAGGTGCGGTGGAGAGAGGGGTGCAGGGAGGTGTGTTGGAGAGAGGGGTGCAGGGAGGTGTGGTGGAGAGAGGGGTGCAAGGAGGTGCGGTGGAGAGAGGGGTGCAGGGAGGTGTGGTGGAGAGAGGGGTGCAGGGAGGTGCGGTGGAGAGAGGGGTGCAGGGAGGTGTGTTGGAGAGAGGGGTGCAGGGAGGTGTGTTGGAGAGAGGGGTGCAGGCAGGTGTGTTAGAGAGAGGGGTGCAAGGAGGTGTGGTGGAGAGAGGGGTGCAGGGAGGTGTGGTGGAGAGAGGGGTGCAGGGAGGTGTGTTGGAGAGAGGGGTGCAGGGAGGTGTGGTGGAGAGAGGGGTGCAGGGAGGTGCGGTGGAGAGAGGGGTGCAGGGAGGTGTGGTGGAGAGAACGGGACTTGGGTGGCAGTGCCCGGCCCTGCCTGGCATCAGCTCTGTGACAACCTCCCTGTGGTAAGTGGGGAGATGACGCCTGTTCCTGTGGGTGAGGGTTGGGATAAGCCCGTGGTCGGCAAACGGCGGCTCGGCAAAGGGCGGCTCGGCAAAGGGCGGCTCGGCAAGCGGCGGCTCGCGAGCCACATGCGGCTCTTTGGCCCCTTGAGTGTGGCTCTTCCACAAAATACCAACTTCTGCCATGGCCCACGAAGTTTCAATCGCATTGTACGTGCGCACCCACACGTGGTATTTTGTGGAAGAGCCACACTCAAGGGGCCAAAGAGCCGCATGTGGCTCGCGAGCCGCGGTTTGCCAACCACGGGGATATGCGATGCTGACCCCAGCGTTCCTGCAGCGCCCGCCTTCTAAGCGTTTGGTGCGCTGTCTTATTTGCTCCCCTCGTATGCAAGGTACTTGGTGTAGCCCTTTAAATGGATGTCGTTATCTGTGTTGCTGTTTATCGCCAGAGCCGAGGTTCCGGGCTGTCCTGTGCGTTCGCTTTGTCATGTTCACTGAAGGGCTTCGTGCTGGACGCGGTGCCAGGCACTGGGGACACAACGGTAAACAAGATGCCTCACGCCCGGCCGCGTGGCTCAGTGGTTGAGCGTTGACCCATGGGCAACGTTGTGTGGGTTCCTTATGGCTGTTTCAGGCCTTTGGCTTTTAGCTCAGACTTCCAATTTGGGCCCAAAGATCGTTCAGGATGTTACGTGTATTCTAAAAGTGGAAGCTCACATCACCATGTCCTCTGTAACAGACATCTTTTGGGATATGGGTAGATTCATGGATTGATAAATGGGTGAAAGGGAGGAGAGAAATCAATCCATCAATCAATTGATCGATCAATCATGAGCCAACAGTGTTTCACAAAACCCTCCTCTGGAAAGTGTCCAGGCCCTGAGTGGGTGCCCGACCTCAGCTGGCACAGCCGTAGGAACACACGGCCTTTCTTGGTGCTTTCTCTGACCCGTATCTGGTGTGCACATCCTCAGAAAGATGTGTTCTTCCTTTCCCTTTTGCATAAAACTCAGAAACATCCCTGAGTAATGGCCATCGGGGTCTCCAGCCGCCGTCTCCCTCCCGGCTCGCTCCTCACGCCTCTGAGGGCCTGGGGCTGCCTCTCCCGTCTGCTGGCTGCTTGGGAAATGCAGAGTCACTTTAGTGGTAGCTGGACCCAGCTTCGTTAGGAGGCGCAGTCGGCCGGAGGACATGACACCGCTCTCTCCCCAGCCGAGTCGGGGGTGTGGGTGGCAGGGCTGGGCCACCTTGGGGAGTAAGGAGGACCAACAGGACCCACTGCCCCGGACCTGCCCCAGCTGAGTGAGGGACGTCCCAGGTCCCAGGGACACTCAGCATCTGCGGCACCAACACCTCGTAGCTCCCGCTGCTCCCCGGCTCGTTCTTGCCTGTAGACGCCGAGGTGGAGGTGGGAGGGGGGGGGGCACCAGGGCCCTGTGGTGGTGAGCCGGGCCTGCGGGTCCCTGGAACATACCCATTTCCTCACTCTGCCCGGGGGAGGGGGCGTCGAGGCAGTGCAGCGGGAAGGCCGCTGGACGGAGGCTTGGCTGTCCTTCAGCTTCGCGTATAAATCCTTCCCGGGATGACACTTGGACCCGGGCGACCTTCCGACGCCCAGGTGCACACGTGCCGCCTTCCTCTTCCGTCCTCTCGCGTGGAGGCCCCCGATGCCTCGCGGCTCCTCCGTGGCTCCGGCCTTGAGACCGGGCTGAGCGTCCCTCAGAGCAGCCGAGCAGCTTCTTGAATAATTCACCGGGAACTCTAGTCTGGGGATCCCCAGCCAGGCTGGAGCAAGTTGAGTTTTCTCTCCGTGTGAGTCCGGGTTCTCCTGAGAAGCAGAACCAATGGTGTAGCTATAATGAGATTCACTGCGAGGAATTTTAATAAATAATTCATGTAATTATGGAGGCTGAGAGTCCTGCAATCTACCGTCTGCAGACGGGGGGAGGCGGAGCAGGAGAGCTGGGGGTAAGTTCCAGTTTGGGTTCAAGGCCCAAGAACCAGGTGCTGATGGCGAGGGTCCCAGTCCAAGGGCACGAGGCCGCGTTCCAGCTCACACTCACCAGCAGGGGACGCAGTTTCTCCTTTCCTCCACCTCATTTCAGAGAGGAAGGGAGAGGGAGAGAGAGAAACGTCAGTGATGAGAGAGAACCATTGATCGGCTGCCTCCTGCACGCCCCCTACTGGGGATCGAGCCCACAACCCGGGCATGTGCCCTGACCGGGAATCGAACCCTGACCTCCTGGTTCATAGGTTGATGCTCAACCACTGAGCCACGCCGGCCGGGCCATAGGCCCAGCACTTAACCAGGGTCAGGACACTGGCTTCCGAGAGCTCCCGGTTGCGCCTGCTCTCCTCCAAGGCCTGCAGCGCTGTTTCCTGCCGGGACGCTCTCGCTAATGCCCTGTGAGTCCTGCTCCTTCCACCTCCTGACTTTATACACCGCGATGCCTCCCTGTCCCCTCCAGCTTCTCTCCTCCGAGAGTCTGTTCCCTTCCTGACATTCCCCACGGTTTGTAATCACTTCTGTTTCTACTTCCGCTGAAGCCAAGAACCAAGCCTGTCTCCTTGTTAGCTGAGTGTCATACCTGGCCAGCTCTGTAGCAGGAAGTGAATACATGTTTGAAAAAAAAAAAAAACACCTTTATGGTAGAATCCTTAACCTCCTAGCCCCGTGGAGATGTGGATGGTCGCTGTTTTTCGAGAATGTGTGTGTCTTGTGATGTTCGCCTATTTTTCTAGATCCTGGCAGGTCAGGTTCTTCGTCTTGGACAAAACCTTGCATTGAGTTAGGGAATAAAGTCATCTTCCTCTAGACCAGCGGTTCTCAACTTGTGGGTTGCGACCACTTTGGGGGTCGAACGACCCTTTCACAGGGGTCGCCTAAGACCATCAGAAAATACATATATAATTACATATTGTTTTTGTGATTAATCACTATGCTTTATGTTCAATTTGTAACAATGAAATTGGGGGTCAGCACAACATGAGGAACCATATTAAAGGGTCGCAGCATTAGGAAGGTTGAGAACCACTGCTCTAGACTCAGGCCCTTGGCTGCCTCGACTCCATGGCCTTTCACGGAATCCCAGCTTCTTGCTCTAACGAGTGAAACACTGAAGCTGAGATCAGGGCGATGCATCCCCCTCTCCCCGGGGAAGTCGGACTCTGACTGGGTTGCAGGGTGTTCACACTTTCCATCGCGTTCCGGCGTCGTTGGCATCGAGGAGTCGCCCCCCCTTCGGGGGCTCCCCACGCGCCCACCGTGCTCATTCCCAGGAGAGCTCCTGGCTGGCGGGCCAGTGGGCGTGGTGACTGAACTGACGAGTAGCTGCTGCGGCGGCTGCTTTTTCTTCAAAACAAACACAGAATTGACTGAAACCATGACCTGCTGTCCCTGAGCCTCATTCCCCACGTGGAGGGTTTGCAACCATGACCTGCTGTCCCCTGAGCCTCATTCCCCACGTGGAGGGTTTGCTCAGTGATTGGAAGGCTGTCAGCTCCCCCGGCTTCCTGAGGGGCAGTGCCAGGCGGGAGCCAAGGAGCTGGCGCAGGGACAGCCTGTGAAACGCAGCGCAGGGAGCGGGGCCCCTGGCTCTCTCCTGCTGCTCACAGAGGCAGAGCAGGCAGAGTGCCCCTGAATGGAGGGGGGTGCAGGCATCAGGCTGCAGGAGGAGAGAGCCGGTGGCCCCCGCTCCCTGCACTCACTCCATGGGCTCCCGCCTGGCAGCCACCGGCTCAGGAAGCCGGCGGAGCTGAATGTGAGGGGGCCAGACATCGGGTTCTCGACACCCAGTTACTGCAGTTACGATGCACAGGGAAGCGGAAGGTCAATGTACAGTGAAGAGTAGGTGCCTCTGACATCAACCAGCGCCTCCTCCAGCCCCGGACGGAGCGTCTGCGATGTCCCGGGGAAGCACCCGATTGCCCACAAGCTCGTCTTAATCCTCAGGAAGACACTCTGAGTAGATATTCCCATTGCCATGTTGCCGGTGAGACCACAGGTCAGGGATCTGCCTAACGCCAATGAGTGTGAGTGGGGAAGCCAGTCCTCCGCTGCAGGACACTGGTTGCTCCCATGTCTTGGCCACCGTGAATAATGTTGCCATGAACACGGGGGCGGCGGGGGGGATTTCTATTGAGGCTTCATCACGGAGGCTGATTAGTCTTCACTTTGCTCCCAGCCCCTCCCCCGCTCTGGAGAATGGGGGATTGGGCTGAAAGTCCAAGCTTCTCATCACCTGGTCTTCCGGTGACCGGCCTCCATTCAGGACCCACCCAGGCGCCCACCCTCAGTGGGTGGGTGTGCCCAGTGCTCGTACCACTTAGGTCTTAGGAGCTCTCTGCCAGGAACCGAGGGCAGAGGCCAATAGATGGTTGTCATCTCACACCTTCCCTCCTGTGTGGGCTCAAGTCCCCAGTCAAGGCGGCCTGGGGTCTGATCAGAAGGGTTGTTTTTTCCTAACAAACCAAAGTGCAGGTGGCACGACATCTCACAAAAGGCAGGTGCCTTTGAGGCCATCTCCTCAGATGGTGGCTGGGCAGTGGCGGTCATTACCGTTTCGAGGACTCCTGAGGTCCCTGCACCCCAGGAGAGGGTACATAAAGGGCTGCCGTCTTCGTAGTTGTTTCTCGAACGTGTGCGTTGCCATTCGAATCTGGCCATCACTTTTATGTTCTACTAAGGCCTTCGGAAGTAAAATGCAATTATTTTTCATAAAAATGTTATCTTTATGTAATCCTGCTCAGGCTCTCAGCAGCTCCCCTAACGGTGATATGGAACAGGGTAATTCCTCCCTTCTGAAGTCTTGTTCTTATATTTATGTTTCTGATCATTGTGGCACATCATCAAGACGGGGAAACGAAAAGGTTGTCCTGGGGATTGAAACTGCTTCCCATCTTGGTGACCGTTCATAACTCTCTCTAGGGTAAGGAGTAGCATCTATAAGAATTTTTCATTGAGTAGTGCAGGGTGAAGGGAGGGGCAGAGTGGCTTCTGTCATTTCAGAGTCCTAATCCTCCGGGGCAAGGCCTTGCCCACTCCCAGGACCACAGGGTGGACCAAGGGGCGGCCACCTTCTCCCCCAAAGCCCGTTCTCCCCTGTCCCTCATGCTTCCTCAGCGCCTTGGTGCATTGTGCCCAGGTGGGATTTTTTTTTCCCCAGAACAAAGTCCTCTTTGAAGATGCAAACTGGTGTCACAGAAGGAGTTTATTGTCTAATTTTTTTCTGTTTGCATTTCCTGCCTCTGGTATTTGCTTTCAGGCTAATTACCAGCATTTTAGTTCCTTTTCCCCTTTGTTCATTCTCAAACAAGATGCACCATCATTTCCATCCTGAGATGGAAATCTCACCTGGCTCAGGTAGCTTAAGCGTCACCCTGCCTAGAGCAGGGGATGAGGGCATGACCTTCTGTGGCCGTAGATGTCTTTCTGCCTCCAGGACGGTGGCCTGTTGCAGGGATACCTAACAGAGCCGGTCATGTGTGTGTTCATTCAGCTCCATGGATTGGTGACTTCCCTTGTCTTCCCTCTGTATTAACTCAGTTCTGATGGCCACGCGCCTACAGGGGCATAAAAAACAAATGGGCAGTTAGCAGTCCTGTGACTGCATTCGGCCAAGGAATCCTATGATTTTTTTCTTTTGTTTAGAAATAATTCATAGTTGCTGGTGGTTTTTTAAAAATACGTTTTTATTGATTTTTAGTGCGAGGAGAAGGGAGAGAGATAGATAGAAGCAGCAATGAGAGAAAGAAACATCATCGATCAGCTGCCTTATGCATGCCCCCTGCTAGGGATGGACCCACAACCGGGCATGTGCCCAGACTGTGAATCGAACCAGCAACCTCTTGGTTCATGGTAGATGCTCAACCACTGAGTCACACCAGCCCGGCAATTCATTTTTTTTAAGGGCAGCATTAACCTTCAGTAAATACTAGTAATTTGACTATCTGAGCCTCTATTTCTCATCCATAAAATGGACCTATTAAATTACATCAGGACCCAAATCATTTCCCCTAAATTATCTAGTTGAATTAATTGATATTTTTTTAGGTTGTTGAATTATTGCCATCAATAATTGCAATGAACTCTTGTCTTTAAAAGACATTGTAAAGGAATTATTGGTGTGAGATTCAGAAGATTTCAAGGATTTTGAGAATTCTCTTAACCCAGCAAAGACAGGCTTTGTTTCCTACATCAGAGCACAAGTATCTCATGGCTGAGCGTTTAGAGAAGCGAGATTTTTTTTGGAAAAGTTACTGTGCGTACTGAGTCTACTCTGCAGTTTTCATCAAGATTTTTCCTTGAAACTTGAACTCTGGCTGGGTCGCTACATCGGATGTTAATGAACCTTGTTTGTTTCATGAGGAAGAAATCACTGCCTTGCCCAGTTGCTCCGTTGAATGGTTTCACCTGTAGATGCACCGTAGACCCACCTTCTCAGATCTGTAACCGTCTTCTTTCACCCTCTTGTTGAAAATGAAATCCCTTAATATCCTAGAATACTAGTGAATAGAGCTTGTCATAAAAAAGGAAAACAGAACAAGCATGTTAGCTGGGCTAAACTATGGATTGAGAAATTAAAACTATAATTGAGAAACTGACCATATTAAGGGATTTGGGGCCACGGGGCATGAAAACAGGTTCTGAAAGTGAAATTTGTTTCTGAAGAATCTTGGAGAAAAGCAGGCCTGGCCTCCTGGCTGTCTGTCCCTCTCATCTCATCGAGAGCTTCGGGCGTTCTGCGAGTGGGATGGGGAAGATATCTCTGTGATTCATCTCACGAGCCTTCAAGTTTGTTTATTTTACCAGCTGGGATCGTTCTGCATCTGCTGAGAGCCCCCAGGGCCTCAGAATGATGAGATCTTGAGAACCTGGCTCTGGAATTCTCTCTAAGCAAGCATTGCAGTTACATAACTCAGGAGCACAGATTGCACGGGAGCCCTTGCAAAGGCTTCTCTGTCAGGATGGAACTTTCCAGACCTGAGGCTGTGCACAGCGATGGTTACTGCAGTCAGCAATGTGAGGAGCTTGGTCAATAGGTCCCAAGCACTGTGCTGGCAATTTACAATTGCTCATAGACTAACCCCCAGGGCCACTGTGAGTGGTGTGCTAACACCATTGCACAGATAAGGAAACTGAGGCCTTGAGGGGGAGCTCACAGTTGTAAATGGCAGAGCTGAGTACCACACCTGCTTGGTGTGTCTCAGGAACCCATGCTCCTCAACAGGATGGATGGATGATGGATGGATGGATGGATGGATGGATGAGTGGATGATGGATGGATGGATGAATGGATGATGGATGGATGAATGGATGATGGATGGATGGATGGATAATGGATGGATGCATGGATGGAGGCATGGATGAATAGATGATGGATGGATGGATGGATAATGGATGGATGCATGCATGGATGATGGATGGATGGATGCATGCATGGATGAATAGATGATGGATAGGTGGATGAATGGATGATGGATGGATGGATGGATGGATGGATAATGGATGGATGGATGAGTGGATGATGGATGGATGGATGAATGGATGATGGATGGGTGAATGGATGCATGCATGCATGGATGGTTGAATGGATGATGGATGGACGGATGGATAGTGGATGGATGAATAGATGATGGATAGGTGGATGAATGGATGATGGATGGATGGATGGATGGATGGGTGGGTGGATGGTTGGATGGATGGATGAATGGATAGATAAAATAGAATAGATTTGGTCACATGCAAGCCTGGGAGGGCATTCTCATGGTTGAGAGCTTCATACCAGCCTGGTTCTAGCAGAGCACAGGTTGCCTAGATGGAGAGCATGATGGCAGGCAGGTGCCCGGGTGCTCTGCATCCCTGCCACTCACCACCTGCCAGGTAACCCTGCTGTTTCTCTTCGGCAGTTGCCTTTTCAGGCCTGGGCTTCACCACGTTCTACCTGGCCGGCAAGCTGCACTGCTTCACAGAGAGCGGGAGGGGCAAGAGCTGGCGGCTGTGCGCCGCGATCCTGCCCCTGTACTGCGCCATGATGATCGCGCTGTCCCGCATGTGCGACTACAAGCACCACTGGCAAGGTGAGCCCTCCCCTCCTGCTCCTCTGCCCAGGAGCTGCTCCTCCTCCCGCTCTTTCTGTTCCTGCAGCCCAGGCCTGTGGGACGCCCTTCTCACCTCTTCCAGGGTTTGTGCCAGTGGTGGTGAGGCAGCAGGAAGGGCCGGTGAAACCCCCAGCCGCACAGCCCTCAGCTGTCTTTCCCTCGTCACTCGTTAGGAAGCAGCAGTGCCAGGGCGTGGGGAGCTGTGTTCATCCCACTCTCACCTATTAGGGTAACCAAGGAGGCTCAGGTTTGCAGCTGGAGAAGGGACCAACCTGGAGCCTGGGGCTGCCTCAGAGGTGGGGGAGGAGGGGTGGCAGCCAGAGGCCTGACGGAGATAGATGAGTTGTTGCTTTTCTGTGGTGACTGAGCTGCCCAGCGACCGTGGGCGGGGCCATCCATCATGACGAGAACTCGTGTGTAGCCCACGGGCATCAGCAAAGCCCGAGGCGGCTCCTTGTAGACGTCCGTTAACATGAATATGATGAGAGTTTTATGACTCCATTTCTATTTCGATTTGAGTAGCTGTGCCCGGTGTGGGAGTTCCTCTTGCGAAGTTCCTCTGGCTTCTCGATTACAGGTTCAGTCCCGTAAACAGCCATCGTCTCCCAGGCCTTGCTCGGGGTCTCATGCCGCTCCCCAGTCCACGGGCAGCGGACTGCTTGTCCAGGGGATCCTCCCCCCCGCTCCCCGTGGTTTTCCCTGGTTTCTCTTCTTGGTTCTGTGTCCAGAACATTTCCAGAATCAACGTCCCCTTCCCCGTCCAGTGCAAACCTCCGTTGCTTGTTGCCTGGATCATTGCGATGCCTCCCTACCAGGCACTGAGTGGGGGTGTGGGGTCTAAAGAGATGCACAGACAGTAGCCCAGGAGCCAGTGGGGCCCCGGCTTGAGCTGAGGGTTCACCTGAGCCCGGAAGGGAGTGGGAGACCTGCTCGGGCCCACACCGGGAGCCTGGCCGACTTACATCCTGTGGGATCACAGACACCGCCCCTCGGGGGCCAGATGGGCCTGCCTTCCGTCTCTCAAGTTGGCTAAGCCTCTCCTTCTGGCTGGAAGCCTGCGGGGGCCTCCCTGCTTCCATTTCTCACGTCCCCTGGTGGCGCCTGCTCGCCCTGCAGGGCCGGCCTGCGGGTGGCCACCCCAGTGGTGACCTCACAGACGCACTTGTCCCTCATGGCAGGTGTCACATAAGAGCATCAAACACCTGCATGGAGGCTCAGAGGAATGTGAGGCCCAGGGTCAGCCTGCTGTGTGGACGGCAGAAGGGCAAGCAAAGCATTAGGGACTGCTCAGCCCTGGTTAGTAGCCACCGAGGTAGGAGGGGAGGGTGAGACTCTGAGAGAGAACAGTGACCCCTGCAGCCCATCCCTGCCCCCGGCGCCTGTGGGGGAGGAAGGAATTTTCCTCTGCCTTGTAGGTTCCTTCTACGGGCCTAGTGATTAAACCAGCGTGAGGTAGATTCATATGAGAAAATGACCACGTTTAATTACATAAGTACGGGAGACCCACATACATGAGAGAGTTAGAGGCCCCACGCACATGGAGATTCAGAGACAGGAAGGTAAGATGAGGTGTGCGTGACATTCTGAGCTAAGGATGAGGTAAGGCATTGACC
Source organism: Myotis lucifugus (assembly GCF_000147115.1). NCBI lineage: Eukaryota > Metazoa > Chordata > Mammalia > Chiroptera > Vespertilionidae > Myotis > Myotis lucifugus. Next base: position 81,885 of record NW_005871778.1, on the reverse strand, counting down.
TTCAGAGAGGAAGGGAGAGGGATAGAAGAGGCATCGATCGCTGCCACCTGCACGCCCCACGCTGGGGATTGAGCCCACAACCCGGGCCTGTGCCCTGACTGGAAATCGAACCCTGACCTCCTGGTTCATGGGTCAATGCTCAACCCCTGAGCCACGCCGGCCGGGCTCCAGGACACATTCTGAAGGGATGTTTAAGGTCTAGGACAGTTTGCAGAGCCTCCAGGTTATTCCTCTGGCACAGTTTCTCTCCCTGGAGGCGGTCGGGCCCAGCCAGCAAGTGGCTCCTGGAGCACGTGCCCCCGGGAGACACACGGCCCATGTGAAGGACTCACAATCGTAACCCTCCCGCGTGTGCTCTCTCCTGCCTAGACTCGTTCGTGGGCGGCGTCATCGGCCTCCTGTTCGCCTACATCTGCTACCGGCAGCACTACCCGCCTCTGGCCAACACGGCTTGTCACACACCCTACGTCAGCCTCCGGGTGCCGGCCTCGCTGAAGAAGGAGGAGGTGCCGGCGGCTGACAGCACGCCCAGCCTGCCCCCGGAGGGCGCCACCCGAGGGCCCCCGTGTGACCAGGGGCTCAGGAGGTGGACGTGAGCTGGCACCTCTCCCACCGACGTTGTCACATGCGAGGTTCCCTGCCGGGTTCCCATCCGTGTTCCCTCAGTCCTCCTGCCTCCGTGTCGCTGCCGGCTCCCGCCACTTTCAGATGTCCGACCTTCCACTTTTCTTGGATTTCGCAGAACGGAGGACATGGGACCAACTCGGGAGGGGGACGGGGACAAGGATTGGGGTGGGGGGGGGCAGCCCGGTCAAGTTCCTGCTGCCGGAAAGGTCCGCTGCCTCGCCCCACTCCCGGTGGTTTTCCGGGTTGTGGAAAAATTATAAAAACCTCCCCACCTTGAAAAAAAGGAAGGCGGGGGTCTTGGCAATGTCGCCCGGGTTTTCCCAGGCAAAGGGGG
>NW_005871778.1:75280-80703 GCF_000147115.1 Myotis lucifugus | reverse complement strand
GGCCCTCCCCTGACCCCCCGGGCCCCCGGCCCCTGGCCCTCACTCTCGGGTGCAGGTGGTTTTCTGTTGGTCTGATGGCCGTCCTACCTGCCTCCTGCGGCTCCTGAGTCAGATCCCGGGACGGCGAGCGGGAACCGTGGGCCCTCACTCCAGGGGACCCTCGTCCCCTGTGGCCGGGAGCCCTGCCTCGGCCTCCGTGGTCCCCGAGGGACAGGATGTGGAGGAGGCTGGTCTGAGGGTGACCTCTCCCAGGGAGGGAGGCGTCTCCACAACGAGTGCTCACTCACTTGTGGTTGAGATTTCCGTCGGCTCGCTGTGTGCTGTGGGACCGCCATGGGCTCCTCCCATCAGCGACCCCATCGTTGGAACGTGAGTCACTCTCTAGGTCCTGCCTTCAGATACACCTCGCACGCCACCCCCCACCTGGGGCCCCCTCAGCCAAGCGGCCCCCCTCGCTGTGGCCCCCCGTGTCACCCACTGTGTGACGCCTCCTGTCGCATGTCCGCCTGCTCCCTCATCTGTCTCCCCTCAGGAGGACGAGGGTGTCTGTGTCCTTTATTATTAACGGTTCTTTACATAGAATAATGTCACGTGTGTAAGTGCCCGATTTTGTTGTTGCTGATCCTCACCAGAGGATATATTGGTTCCCACTGGTTTTTAGAGAGAGTGGGAGGGTGAGAGAGAGAAGCATTGATATGAGAGAGAGAGAGAGAGAGAGAGAGAGAGAGAGAGAGAGGTCGATTGGTTGCCTCCATACGTGCCCACTAGGGCCGGAGATCAAACCTGCAATCAGGTACCTGCCCTTGGCCAGGAATTGAACCCGTGACCCTGCGGTCCACCGGCTGCTTCCTCATCTAGACGTTTCCTTCACTCCTCTCCTTTCGTTGGTTGTTCAAGTTTCACCTTTTTCAAAATGTCCTGAAAACAATCACACACCACGTGGCCTCCTGTTTTCCACTTCTGTCTGTTTTGAGATCCGTCTCCCGACACCCACCCCGTGTGGGTCTCCTGGAGCCTCTCCCCTTTGCTCACGGCGCCTCCGCTCTGATCCTCTAACGCTGCACGGCTGCTTCTGCGCCCATGGCCCTCCCTCCCCGCCCGTACCCCTCCCCCCCGTGGCCCTCCCTGCCGTGGCCCTCCCCCTCCCCCCTCTCCTCACCCATCGCCTCCCCCAACTCGCCACCCTCTCCTGGGCCCTCCGCACCGGCAGCTGCCTGCTCAGCTCCATGAACCTGGGGTCTCTCTCCAGGTCTCAGCTCAGACACCCTCCCCACAATGTGAGGATCCCACACAAAGGTTTTGTTTTGTTTATAAATGTGGCACTTTAAAATATATATATATATCTTTATTGATTTCAGAGAGGAAAGGAGAAGGAGAGAGAAACATCAGTGATGAGAGAGAATTACTGATTGGCTGCCTCCTGCACGCCTGTGTTGTCGCCATGCCCCCACCCGCTCAGCACCTGTGTATGCAAATTAATCCATCATCTTTGTTGGGTTAATTTGCATATTCACTCCTGATTTGCTGGTAGGTGTCACAAAGGTACAGTCAATTTACATATTTCTCTTTTATTAGTGTATATATATATATATATCATTTCAGAGAGGAAGGGCAAGAGAAAGAGAGAGGTTGTGGGCTCCATCCCCAGCAGGGGGTGTGCAGGAGGCAGCTGATCCATGATTCTCTCTCATCATGGATGTTTCTATCCTCTCTCCTCTCCCTTCCTCTCTGACATCAGTAAAAATATATTTATTTTAAAAAGATGACAGCTTCCTTCACAGCGGCATCTGTTCGTTTTCTGGGGGGAGGGCATGGGGCAGCCCCCTTCCTGTTCTCTATGAAACTTGAGTTCACCCTCGCAGCTCCGCGGGGTCCTGGATTGAGTGAATTGTACGGTGGTGAACGGGCGTGTGGATCTGTCCTTGGAGACCATCCACGTAGACGCCCCATCGCTCGGCGATGCCTCCGTGGGCAGGTACTTCCTCCCTGGTCCTCCTCGGCCCGAGGACTTCACTCAAATCTCAAACATTAAGGACTTTTCCGTTGTCCTACCATTATTCGCAGACATTGCCTGGTCCCCTGCTTGGGGTCATAGATTTGGGGGCTGTGAGGATCCTGGAGTTGATCCACGCCTTTATTGACGGAAGTTGCCTGATTCCCGAGAGGTGAGTTATTTGCTCAAGGTCACAGGGCCCAGAACCCAGGTCTCCTGACACCATCAGAGCCGTTGCCCTCCAGCCGTCCGCCCAGGAGCAAGGTCGGGAATCGAACCGTGACCTCCTGCTGCATCGGGGTCGACACAACCACGGCACCACGCCGGCCGGCAGGAAGCGTGGGGGTGAGTGGACCCGTCTCAAGCACTTCTCGGGGGCAGCAGACCCGGAATAGAGGGCACACCGTGCTCTCTGAGCTGTGGTCTTTCTCTCTGAACGTCAAATGCCGGCGTTCCCATTTCTGTCCTGATTTGCTCTGTGAGTGGCTTTATTGGATGATTTGCCGTCGTCTTTACTGACAGAGCTTTAGAAGTTTAGTGTCATTTTGGGGACACAGTTCAGTATTTGATGTTATATGACTGGCTCTCTCCAGCGACTGCAGCCACTCAGACATGTCTTCCCTTGTTTTATGACACGAGGACTATTCATGCGCAGGCTGTCAATATGCAAGCAGGACCCGTTGAACTTTGCTCCTGGGGGAAGCCGTGCAGGGTCAGGCAGACAACTAAGGTCTTTTCTGCTCTAGCCCAGCCAGCGTGGCTCAGTGGTTGAGGGTCAGCCCATGAACCAGGAGGTCACAGTTCGATTCTCAATCAGGACACATGACCAGGTTGCAGGCTCGATTCCTCATGCAGGGTGTGCAGGAGGCAGCCGATCCATGATTCTCATCAGTCATGTTTCTCTCTCTCTCCTCCCTCCCCCTCTCTCTAAATCAATAAAATGTCCAGAAGATGCAGTAATGTTCCTCTCTCTCACTCCTTTTCCCTCCCACTCTCCCTCCCCCTCTCTCTAAATCAATAAAATGTCCAGAAGATGCTTGCTTGGATCTCTCAGAGACTGAAGGCACTACCAGCCGATGTCTGCTCTCCTCTCCCCTGAATCTGGGAGCAGTGAGTGAACATTTCTCTGCTGACGCGTTCAGAATAGTAATTGCTTTCACACCAGGCAGTTTTATGAAATCAAATAATAAACAAGCTCTTAAATTCTCTGTTTCCCTTAAATTTCATGAGCTTAAAAAATTTCTATTGAGAATTTTATTTCTTATGCTGCAACTTTAATGACTCCATTACAGCTTCCCTGTTCCCCTGACACCCCGCTGCTATGTTTGGGTGCGGGATATCGTTTTCTCTGGCCACAGCTGAGCGTCTTAAAATGTTTACTTTCTTCTAAAATGTGAAACAGGAGTTTCTCCTGGGAGAGTGATGGGCGTAGGTTGACATTCAGGGGTCTGCAGACTTTTTCTGTGAAGGACTAGGTAGCAAATCCTCAAGACTTTGCAGGCCATGCATCCCCGCTGCTCCAGCGCCACCCACAGACAGGACCGCCAGGTGCGGAGGGCTGTGGCAGCACATTTTTGTGTGGACGTTGAGGCTGGGGTTTCATTTACTTTTTCATAATATATTACTACTGTCTGCTCTTCCCCAACCATTCCAAGATGCACGATCATCCTGTCAGCAGGATGACATGGGAAGCAGGCGTTGGGCAAACAGTTTGCTGACTCACACGCCTGATTCGAGTCGTTGAGTGGATGAGGGAAAGCGTCTCTGATGAAAAGCAGAACAGGAATGAGAACATCACCATTTTGAGGTCCCCAGCGAAGTGGCAGATCCAGGCTTATGGCTTAGGAGCTGCTCACGTCACAGGAGAGGCAACAGACATGCCTCCCAAGGAAAGAACACGGAACACGGAACACGGATGCTTGTCGTCCTGCCAGGGCCCTCAACCTGGAGTCCGGCCGAGCCTGAGGCTCCGCTGCCATTGCAGGAAACGCAGGGAGGAGGACAGACTGACCAGAAGGACAGACTGAATGGCACGATGAGTGTCTGATCGACGAAGCCCAGACCACGGGCAGCCCCACAGGCAGCCCCACAGGCCGCGTGACACAGGTGTTTCCAACATAAATGAACAGAAAGTAAAAGTGGTGGAGAACACGCTGGAGATGACAAGATTTAAAAGATGCATCCAGTAACTTTTAAATGGCAGGATGAAGCCAGTGTCTAGGGCAGGGGTCCTCAAACTACAGCCCGCAGGCCACATGCAAATACAAATATTGTATTTGTTCCCGTTTTGTTTTTTTACTTCAAAATAAGATATGTGCAGTGTGCATAGGAATTTGTTCATAGTTTTTTTTTTAAACTATAGTCCGGCCCTCCAACGGTCTGAGGGACAGTGAACTGGCCCCCTGTTTAAAAAGTTTGAGGACCCCTGGACTCTAGGGATACACACTTGGGTGAAAAAAACTAAAAAAGAAAGCCAAGGAAGTGGTTGTTACAAATGTCCGGGGGTGGGGGGGGCGGGGGATGTCCGGGAAGGGCCCGGGAAGGAAGCTGACCCACGGCCCGTGGCTGGGCCTTGGCTGGTGGTTAAAGGAATATAAAACACGGTCTGAGGAGCCATTGGTTTTCCTTGGGGCTTCTCGGGGTCTTTATTGGAAAAGGGGGGCCCACCCCCTCCCCCGGGGAGGTTGTTTTACCCCCCGTTTCTCCTTGACCCCCATTTAGTCCAGGCCCGGGGGGGGGGGGGGGGGAGGAGTTACTGTGTCTAAAGGCCCAGTCAGGGCTGCGAAGCCGCGCCCACAGGTGGTTCTCAGGGACGGGCACCTGGAAACGGTAGGAGGTGCATTGTCTCAGCTGAGAAGTGCTCCGTCCACTAAGTCAGAAACGCCGTGGTGGGCATCGCGGTCTCCTGTTAGCCAGGCCTCCCTGTGACGCTGAGGCAAGCACTCGTCTGGAAGCCAGAGGGCAGCCCCGGCCAAGAGCCTCCTCCTGCACCACCTGCACCCGGGCCCGGGGATCCTCGACGTCCTGCCAAGGCCCAGCCGGGGCTGAGATGAAAGAGCTCGGAGCGGCCCTGCTGCGGGCTGAATGCCGCGGACCGAGAGGCCCTCTGACCTCCAGCCCAGGACAGTGAGTACCAAGGAGATGCCAATGCGGATGATGGCGACCTGCAGGTCCTCGCTCCCTGATAAGGTGATGGACGGGGCGGAGTGACTGCCTTAGAGCAGGGGCCTGTGTTCAGCTCCGCGGGTTCACTTAATGAGATGCATCCAGGCCCCCTTCTGGCATTAAGGCCACAGTGAAGAGGGAAAGAACAGGACAGCTTGTCTCACAGAGAGAATGACACCCTGTCGTCAGCAGCTTAGTGTCCACACCGGCCATTTGAGTTCAACGCTCTATGTTCATTCTTTGGTTCATCAACAAATATTGACTC
>NW_005871778.1:72835-75091 GCF_000147115.1 Myotis lucifugus | reverse complement strand
CGAAAGCCGTTTCTTTTCTCTTCGGTGCGGCTGGGGCGGTTTACGCGGCGTCTCCTGACTGTGTAAGGGAAGGGTCTGGAATCGCTGTTTTTCCTCCCAGAGCCCTTTTAGGGGACCTGGCTCTGACGGGGAAGCTTTTCCACGTGGTTCTCAGCAGAGGGGGGTGTTCAGAGTGATGTCGGAGGGACTGATTCCCGGGGCCCTGGCCCTGCAGTGGTTCCCAGCCAGTGGGGTGTGCGGTGGACCAGGCCGGGAAGGCACAGGCCTCAGTTCGTGCTGTTTCTCCAGGACTCGGAGGGAGCGAGTCTCAGCCCTCCGGCCCCACCTGGCCCCTGCCCTCACCTGGGCCTGAGCCCCCACCTGGGCCCCAGCCCCCACCCGGGCCTGAGCCCGGCACACCTGTACCTGTGCACGGGGCACCGCAGCGCCAGCAGCGCCTCCCGACGGGGTCCCACTCCAGAAAAGATGATAAAACAACTCAGGGAGGAGCGTGACTCTCCTGCCCCATCTGCCCCGGGACCAGGGGGGTCGTTACGTCCACACGCGGATCAGCTGCCCCAGGTGCAAGTTCCACGAGAATCTGTGGGTACAAACGAGGCAGCGAGGACCCTCGGCCTCGGGACCCTGCAGTCGGGCGGGAGACACACGGCCTGAGAACAGGACACGAGGGCGTGGTCACTGCTCCTGGCGGCCTGGGTATCAGGTCAGGGGACCAGGCGGCTTCACCCAGAACCAGACTTTGAGCTGAAGAAGGAGGGGTGTTGGGGGGGGCGACGGTGAGGGGAGGCTGTGATAAGGGCGGCATTGGCTGTGGTTGAGGGGTGTTTGGGGGTGGGGCCGACGGTGGGGGAGGCTGTGATAAGGGGCGGCATTGGCTGCCGTTGAAGCAGCGTCTCGTCCTCTGGTTCTGGTTGTTCCAATCGAGGCTGCAAGGTGGGAGCAGAGACCATGGGGAGCTGGTTCTCCTTGACAAGAGTTAGGTTTCCACCGGGTCTTGGAGGGCCGAGCGTGACGGATTCTGACGAGGGAGGGACAGGAAAATACAGTTATTCTCGACATCACTAGTGCTGTGTGCTCTGAGCCTCCCACGTGCTGAGTGCTGTGCTCAGCGAGTCACCCTCATCTTAGCGACCCCCTGGGATGAATGGGAATGTCCTCCTCCTCCATGGGTGTGAGGCCATGAGCTCAGAGACAATCCGCAGCTGCCTGTACTCACCGTTTACTAAAAAGCAGCCAAGTCCTGACAAGACCCAGGTCAGCCGACTCGAGGGCTGAACTTGTCGCCCTCTGCAGTGTGGGGTCCAGGTGGAGGTGCTGAGCCCAGCGAGGGGGCAGCCACCTCGGGGGGGGGGGGGGCGGGCAGTGGCAGAACTGAGTTAGAACAAAAGATGTCCGAACGCAGAATTGTTCAGTAAGAATTATGTCATGTTGAAGTATGCAGAAATTACACCACAGCCTCATATATGCATTTATTCATTCATTCATCTACCACATGTCAGCTTGTACAAGGAGCAGGAGACTTGGGGCGAACAAAGCAGGCTTGGCTGCCCCCCCGTCCCCCGCCCACCCCCCCCACCCCCTGCCGGGAGCTTACAGCTTCCTGGGGGATTCAGTCATTGATGAAGGACTTGCCCAAACCCGGTTTATATCAACACCACGAGGCCAGGGTTTTCTGAGCTGGGAGGCCCCATAAGGAGGTGGGTAGCCCGGTGGACAGAGGACTGGAGAGACCTCACCAAGACCCGGTCTGAGGAGTGGGCACAGCTGGGAGGTGGCCTGGTCAGGTGGGAGCAGCGTCCCACCGGTGGAACCACATGCGGCCGAGTCCCGGCAGGAGGGACGGCGGTGCCAGAGGAACGGGAAGGCCAGCAGGAGCGGGGATGGGAGCCGACAGGGAGGAGGCCGGAAGGTGGGGGAGGGGGTCCCACGAGGGTGGGGCCGTCCTGTGAGGACCTGGGCCTTGGAGTAAGTGCTGGGTCTCAACCTTGGTCCCCGCCTTAGCCGGGCGGAGTCCTGGGCCCTGGTTTTACCTGGTCTGGGAGCAGCCTGGGACCTGGGATTGCAAAAGGTGCTGAGGTCATTCTAATGGGAAGACAAGCTCCTGAGCCACTGGATTAACATGTGCTCCATGCGTGTGTCATCCCGTCTTCATCTGAAGCTCAGTCTGGTGTCGTGCAGAGTGGAGGGCTGGGTAGTTGAGGGGGGCCCCAGGGAGGAGGGACCAGGGAGGGAGGACCAGGGAGGGGGGACCAGGGA
>NW_005871778.1:61065-72588 GCF_000147115.1 Myotis lucifugus | reverse complement strand
ATAATAGACAGACAGGAGGGATCTCGTGGTTTTCTTCTAGTTTTTTCTGGTTCAAACCTCTAAGAGGGTGGAGAACACAGCCCTGGCAGCAGGTGGCCAGGTCCTTCAGGGGCATTTCGGGGTCACAGTAGCCAGTGACTTGTCCTTGGTAGGCAGTTGGGAGGGGTACGTTCTCTTTTTCTCCTTATATTTTAAAAATACGAAGTCCAATCTGTCTCCTTTAAGCTTGAAAAAAATCAGTCTAATTTCTGCTTCTTGGGGAAAAGGAGAACCAACGTCCTCTTCCCGCGGCAGCTGGTCAGTAATGGACGGTGACGACTGCGGCCTGAGCCGTCTCCCAGCCGACGCCTGAACATGGGCTCTGGCTCCCGCCACCGGGGGCTCTGGCTCGTCACCAGCTCGTCCTCTTAAAATCTCCTTTTTGTGACAATGTTTTCTTTCTCTCCTTTATTTCAATGAGCCGTTTCAGCTGCTGAGGGGAAGTGCTAAGGGAAATTGCTGTGCCAACAACAAAGCGTTGGTTTTAAAACGTTACCCGTTTGTTTCCATAACAAATCGCACTTACAACGAAGTGTGTGGAGGGCACTGACGCTTTACTCTTGGCCTCGGAAAGCGTGGAAGTCGGCGTTTGAAACTCTAACTTCCCCAGTTGCTCTGGATGCTTAATTAACACCATTTTTCTTAGCAAGAAAGTAGAAGCTAACGGGGGGGGGGGGGGGGTCCTTCCATTTTTCTCAAAAATTAAAAATGTCCCCCTTGGAAAAATTCTCAGCACAAAAATAATCTTCCTTCTGTCTCTCTGTAAGTCTGGGGAAGTAACAGCCGCATCAGACCATTTGGGAAGGGGGTATTGTAGCTGGGACCAGGGTCAGTGGTTTGCACACGCCCCTCATTTAATCCCGATCACAACTCTAAGTCGGTTATGTTTCCATTAAATTTGAAACCCTCCGTTGTGCTAACGGCATTTCCAGGGCTCGGCCGCCATGCAGTGGTGGCTACTGTGCGGGCATCGGATGGTGGCACATCCCCAGCGTCACAGAAACCCCCCCCCCCCCGGACACGCCAGCGCACACTTGGTTCTACATCAGCAGAGGAGAGGGAAGCGCCTTTTTGCCTCTATATTTAAGCTGATAGGCTTCCTCCGCTTAATGCAACAAAGCATATGCTGGCTCCGCTGGTGGGCATCCGTTCATCTCTGTAGGTTTGTCGATGGTGGAAATTCTCGAAGATCCTTACAAGAATCGGCTGCCAGTGTGTGTTCATTTCTGTTTTCAGTGGTGTTTTAGCGAGAAGCTGGGAGAGGCTGCATCAGCGATTGCTGGTTGTGCGGTGTGTTTACAGAAACCCTGGCCATGTCGTGCTCGTCTTTAAACTGAATACTGGTCACAGACATTTTAAAAAATAAAAACCATGTACCTGGGCGTCCAGCTGCCTCTCGAGCTCCGTGGGAAACTCCCCACTCACTCTGGGCCGTTCGTCTTTCCTCGTGGGCCCTTCTCCGCACAGGCCTGTTGGTGACCTGACCACACGGGACAGACGAGCAGGGAGCCGCCCGTGTGCCATGACAGGTTGGGGGTGGGGCCCAGGAGGGGGGAAGCGGAGCTGATTTGGAGGAGAAAAGATGAGGTGCACATCATACAGCCCACCAGATGGAGTCCGGTGAGGTCAGCTGTGTGGGCTGTGTAACAGGGACTCCTGGTCGCCCTGCCTGGGGGAGGGGGTGGCAGAGGCGGGTGAGGGAGGAGGAAGGAATAGAATAGAGTGGCCCTTGAGTAATAGTCAGGAAATCAAATCCCATTTCTCCCTTGTCACCAACTTGCGGCCCCTTTCTGTGCTCTCTCGTCGGCACAATCCGCGTTGTACCAGCTGGGCTCGGGGGCTGATTTGGGGCTGGAACTGGGTTCTGTGGGATTCTGGGCCGGGGGCTCTGGGCAGGGTGCTCCGATGACACCTGGGGGGTAGGGCAGACGGTGGGTGTTTACAGTGACCAACAGTGAGCACAAACCATGTGGTACCTCGGACAGCTCCCGCCCTGGCCCTGGTTCCTGGAAGAATAAATGACCTAGAGGGTGTTAGTGAGCACCCCCCCCCCCTCTCTCTCTCACACACACACACGAGCTTAAAAAGCACTATATTAAAGTTAAAACATTTCCTTACTAATGGACTGTTTAGCCTTTAATGGCCTCATATTTTCCTCTGGGAGGTTAATGAGCTGGATGTATTAGTATATATTTAAAGGAGGGAGATTGTATCAGGCAGAGCCCAGCAGGCAGGGTGGGTGCTGGCTCCTGCCGGCTCGAGGAGAGGCCTGGGCAGTGCCCTCCGGTGGGAGGGTGATCAGGGAAAGCTGTTGTGTCTGCACCCAGGGCCCCTCCCAGGTGGAGGGAGCTTTGTCAGCGGGCGAGCACGTCTGCCCTGCACCTGAGAAGAGATCTGGACAGGTGGGCCCCCTTCCCAGTGCACTTGGCTCCCACCTGTCAGACGAGAGTCACCATGTGGCTGTGCTGCTGCGAGCCCGGCCTCCTCACCGCCAGCCCCCTGCCGCTCTGGCTCTGGGGGCACTTGTGTCCGTAGCATGGAGTCATGAGGACGCTGCGGACGTCAGCTCTGACAGCTGGGATGGATTTAGACCAGTGGTTCTCAACCTTCCTAATGCCGCGACCCTTTAATACAGTTCCTCATGTTGTGGTGACCCCTAATTTCATTGTTACAAATTGAACATAATTAAAGCATAGTGATTAATCGCAAAAACAATATCTAATTATATATGTGTTTTCCGATGGTCTTAGGCGACCCCTGTGAAAGGGTCGTTCGACCCCCAAAGGGGTCGCGACCCACAGGTTGAGAACCGCTGATTTAGACGATTCTTCGCCAACGGTGTGCCGTCCCCTCGACAGTGTCAAAGGGCTGGGGGAAGTGTCTCGTCTGCCTTTGGCACAGGGTGAGGGTCGGGCACCTGCTTGCTGACGGCCCTGGGCCCTGGTTATTTGGGGCTTTGGATGAACACCATTGGGAACCAGACTCGCTCTCTCAGGGCTATTTGTTCAACTCAATCGAGGAGCATTGGCCACACATTCAGTGAAGCGAATCCTGCTATTCTGTCTCTCTCGCCTCTTCCGTTGGTGAAACCTTCTCACTTTATGCAATTCCCACAGCCCTTGTCACAATTCCCGGAGGGCTTTGAGGAGGGGAGAAAGGCTTTGGATAAAGGTTTTCTGCAGCTGGGAGGGCGAATAGCACCCGTAGAGGGACAAACAGCTGGGACATCCTGGGACACCGCGGGTGTGGGAGGCTGAGGGAACCGAACCAACAAGCAAGCAGCCTTTTTATTGTGCAGAAGCTTTTTATTTTGATTTAGTCCCATTTGCTTATTTTCTCCTTAATTGCCATTATCCTAGGAGATGTATCCATAGACATACTGCTATGAGAGATGTCTGATATTTTGCTGCCAATGGTTTCTTCTAGGATTATTATGGTTTCATGTCTTACATTTAAGTCTTCTATCCATTTTGTTTGTTTTTGTGTATGGTGTAAGTTGGTGGTCCAATTTCATTTTTTTGCATGTATCTGTCTAGTTTTCCCAACACCATTTATTGAAGAGACTGTCTTGACTCTATTGTATGTGCTTGCCTCCTTTGTCCAATATTAATTGAGCATAATGGCTTGGGTCGATTTCTGGGTTCTGTGTTCTGTTCCATTGGTCTATATGTCTGTTCTTGTGCCGGTACCAGGCTGTTTTGATTACGGTGGCTTTGTAGTATAACTTGAAATCTGGAATTGTGATTCCTCCAACTTCGTTTTTCTTTCTCAAGATTGCTGCTACTACTTGGGGTCTTTTTTTTTATTCCATATAAATTTTTGGAGTATTTTTTCTAGGTCTGTGAAATATACCATTGGTATTTTAATAGGGATCTCATTGAATCTGTAGATTGCCTTGAGTAGTATGGACAGTTTAATGATGTTGATTCTACCAATCCATGAACACAGTATATTCTTCCACTTGTTTCTATCTTCCTCTATCTCTTTTTTCAATGTCCTGTAGCTTCCTGAGTACAGGTCTTTTACCTCCTTAGTTAAGTTTATTCCTAAGTATCTTAACTTTTTGGTTGCAACGATAAATGGAGTTGTTTGTTTAGTTTCCCTTTCTGAGAGTTCATTATTGGTGTATAAAAATGCAATAGATTTCTGGGTATTAATTTTATGTCCTTCTACATTGCAAAATTCATTTATTAAGTCTACTAGTTTTTTGATGGAGTCTTTAGGGTTTTCTATTACAATAACATGTCATCTGTGAATAGTGACAGTTTTACTTCCTCCTTTCCAATTTGGATGCCTTTTATTTCTTCTTCTTGTCTGATCGCTATGGCTAGCACTTCTAGTATTATGACGAACAGGAGTGGTGAGAGTGGGCATCCCTATCTTGTTCCTGTTCTTATGAGAAATGGTTTTAGCTTTTGGCCATTGAGTATGATGTTGGCTGTAGGTTTGTCATATAAGGCTTTTATTATGTTGAGGTATGACCCCTCTATTTCCACTTTGTTGAGAGCTTTTATCAGGAAAGAGTGTTGGATTTTGTCAAATGCTTTATCTTTATCAATTGATATGATCATGTGTTTATTTCTCAGTTTGTTTATGTGATGCATCACGTTTATTGATTTGTGGATATTGTACCAGCCTTGCATCCCTGGAACAAATCCCACTTGATCATGGGCTACATCTGGTTCTTTCCAAGCAGTTCACTCCTCCCCATAAGAGGAAAGCCCTGCCCTGGCTGGTGTGGCTAAGTGGATAGAGCATCAGCGTGTGGACTGAAGGGTCCCAGGTTCAATTCCAGTGAAGGACACATGCCCGAGTTGCAGGCTTGACCCCCGGTGGGGGGCGTGCAGGAGGCAGCTGATCAATGATTCTCCCTAATCACTGATGTTTCTATCTCTCTCCCTCTCTCTTCCTCTCTGAAAATCAATAATAAAAAAACCAAAACTGTTCTGTTAAAAAAAAAAGAGGAAAGCCCTTTTTTAGCTGACCTTGACAGGTGTAGATCTCAGGGTCAGAGGTCGCAATCCCTTCCTCCCCCTGCAGAAGCCCCGCCCTCTTTTGTAACCCCTCCCACTCCTCTCCTTATCTGAGTCCATATTTGTTCTTTACTTTAAACACCAAAGAAATAGAGAGAAACCTGTGCCTGGGGCATTGTTTGCCTGCGACTGAGTTCGTTATGTCAGCACATCTTTCTCCCGTGGGTTCCTGAAATGCTCCTGGGACCCCATGAGCCTCCTGGGGAAGGGGCTGGCAGCCGAGTCCAAAGAGCAGAAAACGGGGCCCTGGTCCCTCTTCCCACACCCGCCAGTTCTAACAGGAACAGTGCGCCTGGGGTGTCCCGTGGCCTCAGCAGAAATGATACCTCAGAGGAAATCTCAAGGCCTTTATTTCCGTTCTAACTTTTGCATCGTCATGATTGAGCAGAGTTTCCAACCACCACCGTCTTGAATTCTAGTAACATTTTTTGGTCCAAATCTTTCACCTTGGCTCACACCAGGAAGATCTGCTGCTGTGCAACGGCTCTGTGTGTGGAGGTGCGTGCACGTGCGTGTGCATGCATGCATGTGCGTGCATGTTTTGTGTGTCTGTGCATGTATGCACATGTATACATGCCGGTGTGTTTGTGTGTGCTGGTGTGTGCTGGGGTGTGCAGGCCAGACACTCATCTCATTGAAGCTGAGACTCAGAGCGTCTTGTCTGTGACCAAGCGGCTGGTTCCTGCCTTTGGTCATTCTCCCGGGAGCCACCTCCCTCCCTCCAGGGGCCACCACCTCATGGTCCCCAAGGCCCCTCCCGTGAGCCACTGTGGATTCCAGCCCCACCTTCCTTGTGTGGCATCTGATCCCCTGGCTCTTGGACTGAATTATTCTGGAAGAAGGGAATGAAAGGAGGAAGGGAGAGAAGAAGGGAAACCATTTTCTAAAGGTTAAAATGTGTTAAAATGCAACTCACAGAAACATGCTGGTGACCTGCGACTCGCTGCCTGACAACACACATTCTCTACCTCAGGAGCCGACTTCAGCCCATTTCAAACTGGATTTTTGTTTTAAAGAAGATAAATCCTGTTGCACAATTATTAAGATCTCCCTGAAAAATACCCATCACAGATACATAAGAATTTTAATAACAATTTAAGTTCCTAATGACACCATTAGTAACAAGCCCCGCGGGCGACGGTCTGGTGGCAGGACATGCGTCACGGCCGGGGGTGAGGAGGTGAGGGGGAGGCGAGGTTCTGCAGCCGGGGGATTAAAGAGATCCCTCAGCTGACTCGGTGCTGTGCCCGGGATATTGGCGCGGCTGTACTTGGCCGGAAGGTGCCCGTTTTATCAGATGGTCACACGAGTCCACTTCCGCTCCCACGGAGTCTCCAGGAGTCCCCGTTCCCCCTCCAGCCCGTCAGGCAGAGGCGAGCCGGGTGCTGCTGTGACTTGGCTTGAAGACCCGCCACTCCGATCTCTGCTCTGTGTTCATGAGGTGTCCCCGTGGGTGCATCTGTGTGCAAATTCCACACGAGTCACATTGCTCCAGTATAACCTTAACTAATTACACCTGCAGCAGCCATGCTTCCAAATAGCATCACATTCTTGGTCCTGGGGGGATGGACTTCGGCATATGAATCTGGGGGGACACAATTCATCCCATAGCACCCCTCTCACAGGGACGTGCATTTCCCTGCTCCCGCAGTTACCACCTGGTCGGGGATCCATTTCCCTTGCTCCTCTGGCCCATGAAGGCTGTTAAGTCTGTGAAACTTGCCCTAAATCCCACGGGTTTAGGAGGCCGTACACCTAACAGGTAGACCTAAATCTAACGGGCCAGAGGATCATGGGATATCAGAGCTGGAAGGACCCTCCGAGATTAGCTATTGTCACTCACTTGTCCTATTGCAGGAGGGCAAGTCTAAGAAACACTCTCAACTGTTCTATTTAAAACACTTTCCACGGTGCTCCTCACAATGCTTACTCACAATGTGTGTTCAAGATTTTAAAAAATATTTTTTTATTGATTTCAGAGAGGAAGGGAGAGGGAGAGACAGAAACATCAATGGTGAGAGAGAATCATGGATCAGCTGCCTCCTGCAGGCCCCCACTGGGGATTGAGCCTGCAACCCAGGCATGTGCCCTGACCAGGAATTGAACTGTGACCTCCTGGTTCCTAGTTCGATGCTCAACCACTGAGCCACGCCAGCCGGGCTTGTTCAAGGTTTTTGAAAACGCTATTGCATTGTGTTTATTTGAAGAGAAAGACAGTTTTCCAGGCTCACATCTCAGTTCCTTCACTGGGAGATACATCCTCTAACCTCCTGGAGGAGCGGCCTGGTGGGATTTGGCCTCAGTAGTATTTTTTGTTCTTTTGTTTATTGAAATGTTTGCCATGGATTTACTCCTTAGAAAATAAAGAGGCTTTTCAAGTGAGTTGGGCCACTGCGTACAAATCAGCCAGGAAAGGGCGCTTCTCAATGGCCCGGCTGTTCCATTGGCCACTTAGCACACAGCGTGCGTAGCAGGCGTTCCACCTGCGAAGGGATTTTCTCAATTTAAAGCTTTGAAACAGCCATTCGTTTGGCTACCAGATGTGACCTCGTGGGTCACAAGAGGCAGCTGACAAATCGTTCCTCGACCGTGGACTGTGTTTCTCCACACGCATGTTCATTGTCATAATCCACGTGTGTTTCAGCCAAGTGCAGCTGACCTCCCACAGAAAGAGAAGGAACCGGAACCCCCAGCGCCCACCTGCCCGGACGAATTCACCCCTTTTATTCATCCCCCAAGGAGATGCTAACTGGGCACGTCTTCCCGTAGAACGAATGATCCTGAAAGTCAGGGCATGAGACAGTGTGACCTTCACGCAGCCCGTGACTAGCATGAGGCCAGCAACAGTGACCAGGCCTTAACCAAAAGCCGTCATGAAACTCATGCTTCTCTCCTAAGAAATTCAGCGTTTGTCTTTTTCTTCCACAACTAAGTGGGATTCGATCACTTTTATTGCCATCGCTCAGCAGCCTAACCCAGCCCCTCGGGTGTCGCTGCCAATTTTGCTCTGTTCCACAGTCACTGTGAAATCACACTGTTTTCTGCTCAACGCATTCGTCCCTGACTCTAATCTGCATGAAGTCGCCTGAATGTAATTTCAAGTATGTGGTGCCACCAGCCCGGCAAGAGCCAGGTGCTCCCGGGAAAAGGCCAGCAGAATTCGCCATGTCGCTGCCTCTCCTCCACGGACAGCGAATGAAAAATGCCCGGCAATTCACATGGTATTTTACAGTTTGCCAACTGACCTCAATTTCATGTGTCTCAAAACGAACAGGAACTAAAAAAATGGTGATTTCTGTTTCTGAAAGACACGGAGGCTCAGGGCAGCCCCCAGTCGGTCCGTGTGCAGCCGGCCCCCACACACAGTGTCTGCTTCCACATCGTGTTGCTCCTGTAGATGCGGGGCTTGGGCATTTCTCTCCCAGGCGTCTTCCCAGCCCCTGTCGGGGATCTGAGAACAGCAGCACGCGCGGTGCGTTGTCAGTCAGCCCTGGTCTGATGCTCCCACACGTGGGCCGGGAGTCACTGTACAGGAACTGCATCCGTGGACGCACGCCCGGACGTGCTCCCGGGAGCTCCTGCGCGCTCTGTCCTGGGCCAGGTGAGGGCAGGGTTTGCTGTTAGACTGAAAGGGGGAGAATTTACCAGCGGCTCAGGACACGTTCACGCCATGCTGCTCGTCTCTGTGCCTTCCTGTTGCACCTTCAACAGGTCAAATTACATTCCTCCAGGAACATCTTTAAATAAACATACTTGTGTGGGCTTCCTCGCATTTGCATGGAAATTAAAGGAAGACAGTATTTTGTTACAAAAATAACTTAATAACAGCCTGATAGGAGCTGATTGCCCGCACGGTTCTGTGAGCAGAGGCGGGAATTATCCCAGCGGTTGCACACGGGCCGCAGGCAGGGCAAGCTGGATGGGGCTCAGCCCCCATGCGCCCCCAAAGTTTCCATCTTCCCAGGTAATGAGCTCTGTGCCCCTGGGCATTGACTATGAGACGCATATAGGTCCTCCCCCAATAAGTTGGTAAGATTCGCATTTAGTAATAATAACAACAACAATAGGTTAGTTGATTCAGCACCACTGGGTCAGACATCATGCTCAGGGCTTCCCTTGCAACCTGGTTTAATCCTGCCTTCACGGACTAGCTGTGTGGCTGTGGCTGAGTTACTTAACCTTCCTCTGCCTCTGCTTTAGCGTCTGTAAAATGGGTACAATAGCAGTACCTACTTTAGGTTGTCACGAGGCTGAAATGAGTTATTATTACGTGTTAAGTAGTAAGAACAGTGAGGTACATAGGACAGAAGAAATGGCAGTTGTTATCATTGTGATCCGGATGAAGCCGGACCCTCTAACCACCCGAGTTAAGAAATGAATGTGCCCCAACTTCACTTTTTTATCCTGACTGTAAGACACTGAAAGCTTACAAAAGGTTTTAATGACTTTTTTAAGGTCTAAGAGCTAATAAATGGCCGAGCCAGGAGAAAAACAGTTTTTTAGCCCAGGAATACCACATTCACTGGTCACATCAGCCAGCCCCAGGCCGCACTGGCCCGGCAGCCGGCGGTCCCTGCCCTGGGGGGCGGCAGGCACTGGCTTGGTTTTGGAGAGGGGACACGGGGTCTGGAACCGGGGAGCTTGTCGCGACTTGGCCTTTAGTAACTCCAGTCAGTTCATGTCTCTAAGTTCTGAGTCCGTCGTCTATAAAATGATCCCAATGAACCCACTCAGTGGGATTGTTCTAAGAAGCAAAGAATAACATATTTGAGAACATTTGTAACTTATAAGGTCACTCATTAATTTTTGAAAGCTCACATAATGATTTTTTCTTCTTTTGCTCAGTTGTTGATTAAATTGACTAAATCACCTGGTTATTTCTTGTCACATAGATGGAATCCAATGTGTGTATTTTTTTAAGCTTCAAGCAAACAAACCAGCCGTGAAACGAAGGTTGGGAAATGTACCCGTCTCTGTCCCCCAGGAAGAGCACAGCTTCTTTTTCACCTGCTAATGGAGTAGCTCATCCCTTCACTCACTGTGCTTCCTCCTACAACCGGCATTGTGCTGGGATTTAGGACAAACATGCACAGCCCGTGCCCTCGGGGGTTAATCAACCTCAAAAGTGTACTCCGTGTTCAGTGCAGGGGTAGGTAAGTGGACTGGCCCGAGGAAATGTTCATGGGCAGGGAATTCACGGAGGGTTCCTGGACGAAGTGCCGTCTGAGCTGAGGTATTAGCAGCTGAATATGTGGATATGCTCTGTGACCTCCAGGGGCAGGTGGCAGAACGTGGTTGACGCACTGACCTCACTGTGAACTCCCATCCTGAAATCGCCAAAGAAAATCAACAAATTGGCCCGGCCGGTGTGGCTCAGTGGTTAGCGTCAACTTATGAACCAGGAGGTCAGGGTTCGATTCCCGGTCGGGGCACAGGCCCGGGTTGTGGGCTTGATCCCTAGTAGGAAGCGTGCAGGAGGCAGCCTGTTAATGATTCTCTCTCATCATTGATGTTTCTCTCTCTCTTCCCCTTCCTCTCTGAAATCAATAAAAATATGTATTTAAAAATATAAATGTATATATAAAAAAAGAACATCAATGAATTGGCTAAGAATGTCCTTCAATAACCTGTGACTGCACGGGCCTCTGGGTGCCGGTGCCTTAGGGCGGATGTTTGCAAATCGGGCTTCTGTGCGTGTGAAGGCTCTGCAGGCCATGCTCACCTTTAAGGAGTGAGCCAGACACTCTCCTCCCTCGATGACCTTGTGAAGCCCTGAAGGTCAGAGGGAATTCAGATGAAACACTGACACAGAGGAAGGGACTGAGATACAATCAGACCAGAACCACGGGGTGAGGGCAAGTGCGTCTCCGTCTACACAGAACTGGACTCGTTGTCCCTTTAAGAGGTTTGGGTTGGAGCCTCGCTGGGCATTGTTCCGTAAATACCAGTTAACGCGCAGTGAACAACACTTACACCAGCCGGACAGGTATCAGCTCCCAAGGCTGGGCTCGGGCTGTTCATAGGGAGGGAGAGGGAAGGACAGGAGGACAGGAGAGGAGATGGCGGAATGACAACGTCACACCATTCACTCCACGGTCGGTCGGGTCAGGCAGAGCCAGTTCCGGTTCCAGTTTGCTTGCTGAGAACTGGGTTGGACTTTTGGCGTCCGCAGGCTGAGAGCTGTTCGTGTATGTGACTAAGAAATGTATCTCCCGCCCGGCCAACGTGGCTCAGTGGTGGGGTGTCGACCCATGTACCAGGAGGTCATGGTTGGATTCCTGGTCAGGACACAGGCCCGGGTTGTGGGCTCGATCCCCAGTGTGGGGCGTGCAGGAGGCAGCCGATCCATGATTCTCTCTCATCATTGATGTCGCTCTCTCCTCCCTTCCTCTCTGAAATCAATAAGAATATATATATATATATATATATATATATATATATATTAAAGAAA
>NW_005871778.1:11588-60965 GCF_000147115.1 Myotis lucifugus | reverse complement strand
AAGAAACGCATCTCCCATGCCCTAGCTGGCTTTGCTCGGTGGATAGAGCGTTGGCCTGTGGACTGAACGTCCCAGGTTGGATTCCGGTCAAGGGCACGGACCTCAGTTGCAGGCTTGATCCCTGGCTCCAGGCAGGGCGCGTGCAGGAGGCAACCAGTTGATGTCTCACTCTCACGTCGATGTTTCTCTCTCTCTGTCTCTCCCTCTTCCTCCCATTCTCTCTAAAATATCAATGGAAAAATATCCTCGGGTGAGAATTAACAACAAACAAACAGAAAAAGAAATGCATGTCCCAGGACCAAGGCGATGGGTTGGGGCGCCTAGTCAGGCTCAGGTCGTGATGAGGACCCTCGGTCTGACTGCGTGTGGCTCATCCTCAGCATTTTCTCCCGCGACCAGGGTGTGCGGTGCGGTGTGGGTGTGCCAGGCCCCGGTGAGAGATTGGCACGACATACGCAGAGCTCCGGAGGCAGCTCCAGGTTTGCCTGCTGCTTCCATGCACCACCTGGTGGCGGGAGGAGAGATTCCCTGATGCTCAGAGCCTGGTCCTGGGATAATTTCACCAACTGCGCTCAGTGGCTTCCCTCCCAGAGAATCACTCACCGTCTCCCTGTGCGCGAACCTGAAACCCACGGTCTGTGGAGCTTGTCTCCTCGTCGCCTTTTGTCATTAGTTAAGGCCTAACACTCACGCACCTTGTGCTGAAACCAATTGTTTTTTCATTTAAATGCTTTATTGTTTAAAGTATTACATGTCTCCTTTTCCCCCCACTGACCTCTCCCCGGCCGCTCCCACCCCAGCACAGGCCCTCACCCCCTACTGTCTGTGTCCATGGTTATGCTCAGGTGCATGCATACAAGTCCTTTGTTGACCTCCTACCTCCCCCTCCCCCACCTTCCCTCTGAAGTTGGACGGTCTGTTCGATGCTCTGTGACTCTGGATCTATTTTAGCTCATCAGTTTATGTTGTTCATTATATTCCACAAATGAGTGAAATCATGTGATATTTATCTTTCTCTGGCTGGCTTCTTTCACTTAGCATAATGCTCTCCAATTCCATCCATGCTGTTGCAAATGGTAGGAGTTCCTTCTTTTTTACAGCAGCATAGTATTCCACTGTGTAGATGTACCACAGTTTTCTAATCCACTCATCTGCTGATGGGCACCTAGGCTGTTTCCAGATCTTAGCTATGGTGAATTGTGCTGCTATGAACATATGGGTGCATATATCCTTTCTGATTGGTGTTTCTGGTTTCTTGGGATATATTCCTAGAAGTGGGATCACTGGGTCAAATGGGAGTTCCATTTTTAGTTTTTTGAGGAAACTCCATACTGTCTTCCATAGTGGCTGCACCAGTCTGCATTCCCACCAGCAGTGCACGAGTGTTCCTTTTTCTCCACATCCTCTGCAGCACTTGTCGTTTGTTGATTTGTTGATGATAGCCATTCTGACAGGTGTGAGATGGTACCTCATTGTTGTTTTGATTTGCATCTTTCGGATGATTAGTGACTTTGAGCATGTTTTCATATGTCTCTTGGCTTTCTGAATGTCCTCTTTTGAAAAGTGTCTATTTAGGTCCGTTGCCCATTTTTTTATTGGATTGTTTATCTTCCTTTTGTTAAGTTGTATGAGTTCCCTGTAAATGTTGGAGATTAAACCCTTATCAGAGATAACATTGGCAAATGTGTTCTCCCATGCATTGGGCTTTCTTGTTGTTTTGTTGATGGTTTCTTTTGCTCTGCAGAAGCTTTTATTTTGATGTAGTCCCTTTTGTTTATTTTCTCCTTAGTTTCCATTGTCCTAGGAGCTGTATAGGTAAGGATATTGCTATGACATATGTCTGAGATTTTGCTGCCTGTGGATTCCTCTAAGATTTTTATGGTTTCCCGTCTACGTTTAAGTCCTTTATCCATTTTGAGTTTGTTTTTGTGTGTGGTGTAAATTGGTGGTCTAATTTCATTTTTTTTTGCATGTATCTGTCCAGTTTTCCCAACACCATTTATTGAAGAGACTGTCTTGACTCCATTGTATGCTCTTGCCTCCTTTGTCCAATATTAATTGAGCGTAATGGCTTGGGTCGATTTCTGGGTTCTCTGTTCCGTTCCATTGGTCTATATGTCTGTTCTTGTGCCGGTACCAGGCTGTTTTGAGAACAGTGGCTTTGTAATATAGCTTGATATCTGATATTGTGATTCCTCCAACTTTGTTCTTCTTTCTCAGGATTGCTGCAGCTGTATGGGGCCTTTTTTAAAATTTTTATTCCATATGAATTTTTGGAGAGTTTTTTCTAGGTCTGTGAAATATGCTGTTGGTATTTTAATGGGGATTGCATTGAGTCTATAGATTGCTTTGGGTAGTATGGGCAGTTTAATGATGTTGATTCTACCAATCCACGAACACGGTATATTTATTCTTCCATTTGTTTATGTCTTCCTCTATCTCTTTTTTCAATGGCCTGTAGTTTTCTGAGTAGAGGTCTTTTACCTCCTTAAAAGTTTATTCCTAGGTATCTTAATTTTTTTGTTGCAATGGTAAATGGGATTGCTTTTTTAATTTCTCTTTCTGTGAGTTCATTATTGGTGTATAAAAAGCCATAGATTTCTGGGTGTTAATTTTGTATCCTGCTACATTGCTGAATTCATTTATTAAGTCTAGTAGTCTTTTGATGGAGTCTTTAGGGTTTTCTACGTACAATATCATATCATCTGCGAATAGTGACAGTTTTACTCCATTCACAACCTGAGCCTGGGCCCTGACCGGGAATCAACTGTGACCTCCTGGTCCATAGGTCGATGCTCAACCACTGAGCCACACGGCCGGGCTGGTCTGGTGCTTGAGTCCTCCTCCTGGCAACCTGGCGGAACCTGTCGCCGGTTCCATTCTTCCCTGACCAGACCCTGGTTTGTTCCCGTCTCTGAACTAACGGTGAGGAGATCAGGACTGAGTGAGCCACTGTCTGTTAAAGTCTCACAGGTGCTCTGAACGCAGACACGGGCTTTGGCGAGAATAGAGTGGCGTCTGTGGACGAATTGGAGACAGCGGCTGTCGTGCGCTCAGGGTTCCTCTTCCACGGGAGGCAGCAGGGTTCTCTCTGGGCATCAGGTGACAGCTGCCGTGGCTTCTCCCAGGACCCACTCGCCCAGGACCCACTCACCCACTCGCCCAGGACCCACTCACCCACTCACCCAAGACCCACTCGCCCAGGACCCACTCACCCAGGACCCACTCACCCAGGACCCACTCGCCCAGGACCCACTCACCCAGGACCCACTCACCCCAAGACCCACTCACCCACTCGCCCAGGACCCACTCACCCACTCACCACAGGACCCACTCGCCCAGGTCCCACTCTCCCAGGACCCACTCACCCCAAGACCCACTCACCCATGGACCCACTCGCCCAGGACCCACTCACCCCAAGACCCACTCACCCAGGACCCACTCACCCAGGACCCACTCACCCCAAGACCCACTCACCCCAAGACCCACTCATCCAGGACCCACTCACCCAGGATTCACTCACCCCAAGACCCACTCACCCCAAGACCCACTCACCCAGGACCCACTCACCCAGGATTCACTCACCCCAAGACCCACTCACCCCAAGACCCACTCACCCAGGACCCACTCACCCAGGATTCACTCACCCCAAGACCCACTCACCCCAAGACCCACTCATCCCAGGACCCACTCACCCAGGACCACAGGGGGCGGCAGGCCTGGGCGGGGCAATAAGCTGGAAAGAAACTTCCCAGGCGGCTGCTGCGATGACCCCTCCCCGGCCCCCAGCAGCCACGCTGAGTGACCCACCTCCCGGCGTCTTCCCTGAGACCACCTGGGAGAGATGGGCCCGGCTTCGGAGTGAGTGGGGCAGTGGGGTCCGAGCCCGTGTCTGCTCCTCCACAGTCGCCTTTAGAGCCGTGGCCTCTCAGAAGCTCCGCCTCCCCCTGAACCAGTGGGGACAACAGGGGACCTGCCTCCTCGGGCGCCGGGAGGGACGTAATGAAACTGCACCTACGGGCTCATCAGCACGTGGCTCGTAGCAGGAGGTGCCGCGGCCGCTTGTTGCTGTCATTCACCTGCCGTCCACGCGCTCCCAGCCACGCCCAGGCCGCGGCGGCTGCCACGGTGAGGGGGCATCACCATCATTATTTCAGGCAGGCTTGTCCCTGGGGAGCCCAGCGTGTCCCCACATCCCCTCCAGCCTCAAAAGGGCACCCTGTGACGGGAGCAGGCACTCGGGGGACTTCCTGTGTCATGGCCCAGGTCACGGTTAAGGATATGCACGAGTTCTTTATCTCTGGCGTCAACTTTAAAAACAAATGAGCGTGCCCGGCTGGTGTGGCTCAGTGGTTGAGCATCAGGGTTCCATTCCCGGTCGGGGCACAGGCCTGGATTGCAGGCTCCATCCCAATGGGGGGCGTGCAGGAGGCAGCCGATCAATGATTCTCTCTCATCATGGATGTTTCTCTTTCTCTCTCCCTTTCCTCCAGAGACGTTTCCCGAACTCTTCGTCTGAGCAACACCACCTTGTGGATCCTGCCAGGAAGCGTGAGCTGTGACAGCAGACGGTGAGCAGCACCCAGGTCGGGGAGCAGCACCCCAGGACGGGGAGCAGCACCCAGGTTGGGGAGCAGCATCCCAGGACGGGGAGCAGCACCCAGGTTGGGGAGCAGCACCCCAGGTCGGGGACCAGCATCCCAGGTCGGGGACCAGCATCCCAGGTCGGGGAGCAGAACCCCAGGTCGGGGAGCAGCACCTCAGGTCGGTGACCAGCATCCCAGGTCGGGGAGCAGCACCCCAGGATGGGGAGCAGCATCTCAGGTAGGGGAGCAGCATCTCAGGTAGGGGAGCAGCACCCCAAGTCTGGGAGCAGCACCCCAGGTCGGGGAGCAGCACCTCAGGTCAGGGAGCAGCACCCCAGGTCGACTGGTCTCACACACCTGCTCTGTGGGAAATCATGAAAACAGCTGTTAACCAGGGAGCTGAGGACAGCAGCTTCCCGCCCGCCCTCGGGCCAGGTGCACGCAACAGACTCAGGAACCGTCTGGAGGGAGAAAGTGTGGATTCAGATCTGAAAACTCTCCCAGGTCCCCACAGCTCCCGCAGCCCCAGTGCCTGCCTCTCTCCACACCCAGCCCAGAGCTGTGGTCCTTGTCTCCAGGCAACTTTCTACAAAGGCAGAACCGGCCTGGGGGCCGGGGTGTGTGTGGGGGCTCAGCTGGTGTTGAAATGAGCTGTTTCCCATTTACCCCCCCTGACCCGGAGCCTTTCCTCCCTATTTTCCTACCAGAAATGATTCTTTTATTTCAAATTATATGAAGAAAACTGGCAGGACGGTCACAATGTCAGAGCAATCGGGTGATGCCTATGGAACGCGTTTATTCTGCAGCCGGAGCGGCTGGCCGGTGGCGTCCTCACTCCCCGGGTCTAAGCCGCTGAGGAGCGTCTCTGGAGGAAAACACGTTCTGTAGCTGAGAGGGAAGGCACGTGGCTGGCGCTGGTTTCGGGGAGACAGCAGTTAAGAGCCCCTGTAATGACCTGGCCCAGGAGTTATGTTTGAATCCACTAGATCAGTGGTTCTCAACCTTGTGGCCCTTTAAATACAGTTCCTCATGCTGTGACCCAACCATAAAATTATATTCGTTGCTACTTCATAACTGTCATGTTGCTACTGTGATGAATCGTCATGGAAATACTGATATGCAGGATGGTCTTAGGCGACCCCTGTGAAAGGGTCGTTCGACCGCCAAAGGGGTCGAGACCCACAGGTTGAGAACCGCTGGTCGGAGGGAACAGGTTGTCGGGTAAAGGCCAGGACTGTGCAGTGGCCAGCTTCCGATGGGAGCTCCTCGCCGCCTCCTTCTGCAGAAAGTGTTGAATGACAAGCTGCCCTGCCCTGCTTCCGGGAGGCTGGGCGCTTCATTCCCAGGTTTTTTGAAGACAAACGGAAAAGCAGATTCAGGGATAACTGGGCATTGCCATGGCAACAGAAGGAGACTTGGCCCTGAAACCTGAGGGCCAGGGAAGGGGCCGCCTCCTGCCAGCACGCTCTGGCCAGGTCATGTGGGCCTCGGGCTCCGCTTCCAACCTTAACAGATGATGGAAAAGCACCAGAAACATTAAACGTTAAGGTGATCATATCACTGAAAACGTGCAGCCCCCGGGGAAGGATAAAATGCGATCCTTTTAGAGCAGTGGTTCTCAACCTCGGCTGCACATTAGAATCACCTGGGAATCTTTGTAAAATCCTGGTTTCTGGGCCTCATCCTCCGGAAATTCTGTTTTTTTGTTACTAATGTTGTGGCCCCACCCCATAACAAAGAAACAGAATTTCCGGAGAATGAGGCCCGGAAATCAGGATTTAAAAAGATTCCCAGGTGATTCTAACGTGCAGCCAAGGTTGAGAACCACTGTCTTAGAGGGTTTTACAAGGAGATTCATCATTATAAGTGAAAA
Organism: Myotis lucifugus; assembly: GCF_000147115.1. NCBI lineage: Eukaryota > Metazoa > Chordata > Mammalia > Chiroptera > Vespertilionidae > Myotis > Myotis lucifugus. Next base: position 54,506 of record NW_005871778.1, on the reverse strand, counting down.
TAGATGCCTCAAACAGGCAGAAGAAATCGCCCAGTCATATTTAAGTCCCTAATCACGAGCCCTGAAATAGTTATGCCTCAGCAGATTCGATCCCAGATTTAGTCATTCTTTTCTAATCAAACACAATTATGTGAATTAAATGCTCTCAATAACTCCCGGCAATTAGATCTCGCAGTGCACCTGGCTGCCTCCATTGCCAGCAGCAGAGCAGCGCGGGGAAGCAGAGAGGGAGAGAATGGAAATAGAGACGGGAAGGGACATGGACGAGACAGCCCTCAATTACGGAAAATCAGATGGAGGGTCAGGATCTGGGGCACAGACAGCAGACAACCTTTCCACGTTCCAAAAGGACGGCAAGGCCGCTGCTCTAAAAATAAACCCGCGCTGAAGAACCAGAGGTGGAAGGGCAGGTGATTTGTTTTAAAGGCAAGCACCATGGCCCCAGGGTTTGCTGATAGTGATTCGATTTACTTTCTAAGTTACATGGAAGCAAGACCAGCAGCACTGCATCCTCTGTGAGCTACACGTTGGTTTCAGGAGCAAAGGACTCTGAATGGACAGCGTGAGGAGCTGCACGTTCGGAACAGAATACAGTGCTGGTCCGAGTGACGGCCCAGATTAAAGTGAAACTCGAGGGGAAATGACACCAGGTTCACCTCCTCCCAGCGCCGTCTGATGCTCGCACTTGCCGCCCGAGACACGGTCAGAAGCCGCACAGCCCCGGGGACTCACAGGCTGAGTTCAGGGCGGGCTTTGCTTCCGCCCGGTTCTCTCATCACACTTCTACCCGGCACCACATGCCTCCGTTTGTCCATCTGCAAAGTGGGTTTCCTGGTTGCCACTGACCGATTCTGATCTCCCATTAAAACCAGAGAGATTGTCATGTGGGGAGGGGCTTGCAGACCCTACCAGTCGGGTTGGTGGGAGCTCAGAGGTGGCTGCAGTTACTTAGTGTGGCATTTCCGTGTGCACACGTGGAGGGCAACTTCCTACCTACGGCAAATCCATTGGTTCAACCAGGACATGCTTTCAGCCCCTGCAAGCTGAGGGTCACAGGCTGTGTCCCAGCCATTCCTGCCCCCCCCTTCCCTGTCTCAGCTGCCCAGTGGGTGCCATGGAGGGTCCGTACCCCCACAGAAGTTAGCGTGGGGGTCCCTGCAGTGTTGCAGCTACGCCCTGGTCAGCGGGACAGTCCTGGGGCAGGAGAGACAGACTGACTTGCCCCAAGAAGAGGAGACAGGAAGAAAGCTCATTTGCCAACCAGCCCCCGCCCCCCAGGGCCTCTCTAGCGCCCCAGGAGGAAGAGGAAGAGCCAACCAAAGAAGGACCAAAAAAAAAATAAAAATAAAAGTCCAGGTAGAGGAAGCAGGGTAGACAAAGGCCAGCAGCAGAAGAGAGAGGCGTTACCCTGGCTGGCTCACCCCGAGGAGGCCTGCCTGCTTCCTGCTGCAGCCCTGGGGTCAGGGGAAGGCAGGCGACCTCCAGCTGAGCCCGCCCCAGCCTAACAGGTGCTCTGTGAACACGTGTGGTGAGTGAGGATGGATGGGGGGATGGGGGGAGAGACAATGCAGGAGGCGGGGTTGGGGGGGGGGGACTGGCCGGGGAAGACAGATTTGACCCCGGGGCCATGGGAGCCCCGTGGTGTTAAAAGCTTTAAGGAGGCTTTTACTGCGTCTGACATGCTCTGTTTTAGAAAAACAGGTACTGTTCAGGGACAGACCATTTCCCCGCATTTAAAAATCGATGGTGTGTTGTTATCACTTCCTTAAATCACTAACGTTCGCATCAAGGTACCGACTGTCTCCTGTGGAGGATGAATGAGCCATGATGCACGTGGACCAACGCCAATAAACCCCGACAAGAACATATCAGCACGTAGCGGAGTCCTGAGGGGCCAAGCAAAGCAGAGACACGCGGATCCCGCAGTCACAGACACCGTGACGGCCGACAACGGCTGCTCCATCGCCCTCTCTCCTGGCTTTCGGCCGCGAGCGCTCAGCCCGAAAACGCAAGACGCCAAATAAGGACGTTTGAACCCACTGCCCTTTTACAGGAGGGGAAGTTGGGGTGGGAAAGGGAAACCGTCACTTAAACGTGAAATGTAAGCCTGGCTCCCACAGGGAATTGACTTTCTGACCAGAGGAAGATTCATGACTTCTCTGCTCTCCCCTGCAATCCTTCATGCACACGGGGCAGACGTGCGGAGCTGGGCACCGAGCGAAGCCAGGTGTGACCGGCTAATCAATGTGCCTGGAAGCCCCGGGCACTGACTTCACCCTCAAAAGCGCATCCCTCGGAGGGAGGGGCCGCCTTCGCAGGGATCCGCTGGCGTGGTGTCCAGTCAGGCCTGGAGGTGGGGCGTGGTCTGTGGCAGTCTCTCCCCTCCACCCGGGTGCCTCCCATGGAAACGCTAAATAACTTGTATATCCACTCTACCAAATATTGTGAAATCATTCAACTGGTAATTATGATCAGATTTAAATAGTGTAAATATGATTCTGATAGACTGTTCAAATAAGAACTGAAGATGTACGTGTATTATGCAACTATGTAAAACATATCTTCATTTGGCAAGAACTGGGAGAAATGTGTAAACACAGAAATAATTACATTAGCGAATGAAGAGTATGGATACAATTTTTAAGTTCTTATATTGTTCTTCATGTTGCAGAAGAGTCCAATGAGATGGTCTCGAAGCAGCACTTTCAGCAAAGGCCAGGGCACTGGGAGACCCTGCGTTGTCTTTTCCTGGCATCCGGGCTGCTTGATTCCGTCTGTCCACACTCAGGCCTTGCTCTAGGGTGTGTTTGAATCACGTCACTAGTCTTGAGTTATATCTTAAATTACAAGTCGGTCACCTGCCCTGGGTAGAAGCACAAGTATGACACTCAGAGATTCAAAGAAACAGTGGCAAATTGGCAATTATTTTTAGTTGCAACAATTAGAGGATTCTGTGAAAGAGTGGACAATGGAATTCTTAAACCTGCGAGAACGTCTCACAATCTATTTCCACCAAAGCCCAAGCTTGTTAAGAGGAGAAATCAATAGAATCATTTTTTTCCCCTAAGAAATCATGATCACATATCAGATGCAATCTGGTTAGGTTAATCGGATTTAGGAAGTGTTATCCATGAGTAACAATGTTAAGACACTGTTTATTTGAACTAATAACATCTGAAGGAGAAATCAAATAAGAAAGTCCTCCAGTTTGAATAAAAGAGTCAATAACTGGACACGCACACCCACCAGAGGCTAAGTGGCCCCGGGAATGAGCTCTGCTGGCAGGTCAGTTGTGTGGCCATCTCTCCTGGGTACAAATTGTGGTTACGTTCCAATGGGAGAGTGAATGTTGGGAGCCATTTAGCCATCGGTGGTCACAGGAGGCACCGAAGAATTTTAAGGGAGTGATACGTTAGGTCTGTGGTGTGGGCATCTCGGTGGCCCCGACACATCAGAGGGAAGGTGTGGAGCAGGGAAGGTGGACAGCAGGCAGGGAGCAGCCAGGGGGTGCCGAGCCAGAGAACAACTAAGAGCCAGACCCGTTCACTGTCTTTAACTGAGTGGATTTTGCAGGTGGTCCCCGAGGAAGCTGTTTTATAAGAGCGGTAGGTGGACACAGGACCTGGGGGACAAAATGCCAATATGTTGCCCCTTTTGTTGACCGAGGACCTACATCCGTTGGAAAGTGCTGCAGGGAAGGGATAAAGGAAGCGATCTGAGCAGAGGAAGGCGAAGAGGAGAAACTGCAACATGAAAGCTCTTCCAACAGGCACCCCGGCACCTGGCAACAGGCACCCCGGCACCTGGCCTCGGGAGTAACGCTATTTCTCTAGTATTTCCAAACCAGACGTGGCACTCGTAGACATTTTTATATTCAAGCCCTTAATCTAATCCGCTTTCTCCATTGCATCCAGTTCATCCCACTCCCTCGTGTCCTCGGTGACCGACAGGAGCAGCGCTGCCCGGCACTGGTGTTGCCCAGAGTTAACTGGCCAAAGGCAGAAGGGCTACCTGGGCCTTTTTAGCTCTTCTTTTCACGATTTCCAGCAAGATACGGAGGCCTCGGCAGTCTCACAGCGGAGAGAACAGGCGTGACTGAGGGGAACACACTTCTTCCCAGGCCCATCCCAGGCCCAAACACAGCTGCTGACCCTCAGGGCTGCGGAACCCTCAAGGGGCGGAACCTGTAGGAGGCGGAATCCGAAGGAGGCGGAATCCGAAGGAGGCGGAACCCGAAGGAGGCGGAACCTGAAGGAGGCGGAACCTGAAGGAGGCGGAATCCGAAGGAGGCGGAACCTGAAGGAGGCGGAACCTGAAGGAGGCGGAACCGGGAGTGGCGGACAAGGTCAGGGATAACCAGGGGTGGTGGAATCTTGGAACCGGCGGAACCAAGTGGCGACGCCCACGGAGCCGCCCGGACTGTGTTGGGAGCGGAAGTGCAGAGGTCCCCGCTTCCGGATTGGCGTTCGGCCCCGAGCGCCCGGGCTGCCGCGGCGATGTTGCCGCTCACGGTGAATTTCAAGGTGTCGGCCCGCACCCTCACCGGGGCCCTCAGCGCCCACAACAAGGCGGCGGTGGACTGGTGAGGGCGCCGGGCCCCGAGGCCAGGAGCTTGAGGGACGGGGAGCGGCCGCGGTGTCACCCCGGTCCGTTCGGCCTCGCCCGGACGGGGTGCCGCCCTCCCATCGCGGAGAGTTTCTCTTCGCGCTGGTTGTTGTTGCTCTAAGACAGCGGTTCTCAGCCTCGGCTGCACGTTAGAATCACCTGGGGATCTTTGTAAAATCCTGATTCCTGGGCCTCATCCTCCGGAAATTCTGGTTCTTTGTTACTAATGATGAGGCCCAGGAATCAGGACTTTACAAAGATTCCCAGGTGATTCCAATGTGCAGCCGAGGTTGAGAACCGCTGCTCTAGGGTAGTAACTGCCTCGTGTGGGCACGTATATTTGCCCCGTCCTTTCTCGCATCTTTGTTTCTCTGCCCCACACCCGCCGGAAACACCCCATTTCCTCTCCTCCGCCCCCCGCGGCCCTCTCCGCTGACCGGCCCGGCCGCTCTCCCTCCACTCTCGTCCCTGCCCCCGACCTCCATTCATCCGCCCTCGCACCGGCCCTGCGTTCCCGCCGCCTTTTCACGGTGAAATGTCGCTGCGGCTCTGACAGCGGACAGGTGACCAGCGCACAGCGGGCTGCCGTGGCGGAGGTGGCTGGGGCCTGGCCAGGGCTGCAGCCTCCCGGCCGGTGCCGCCTGGTTCCCGGGTTGGAGGACCGGGACTGACCGTCCGTGTCCGCCTGGTTCTCTGGTTGGAGGACCGGGACTGACCGACCGTGTCCGCCTGGTTCCCCGGTTGGAGGACCGGGACTGACCGTCCGTGTCCGCCTGGTTCCCCGGTTGGAGGACCGGGACTGACCAGTGCCGCCTGGTTCCCGGGTTGGAGGACCCGGACTGACCGCAGACGTTGCACAACCTGGTCCCAGGCGCTTGGAGGCTGAGGAGTCGAGGAGGCAGAGTGTGGCCTCCAGGACCCAGGACAGGAGTTGCTTTATTCCTCCTCGCGGCTCTGTGTGCACGCACATCTCTTAGAGCCTTTTTTACCCAAATGAAACACGAATTTCAACAAGCATTTTTTGAGCTCAGCCAAACCTTTTATTTAAATGAGATCATGTAAAAGGCTGACCTTTGAGCTTAAATAATGTTACTGATGGTAATTAATACTTATATCTGTCGTTTATCTAGGATGCCTCTTGCTCTGTTTTACTTGAACTTCCACATTGCTGTTTCGTTAGGGGCTGGCAAGGTTTGATTGCTTATGGATGCCATTCCCTTGTGGTGGTGGTCGATGCCAGCACTGCCCAGACGCTCCAAGTTTTAGAAAAGCATAAAGCTGATGTTGTCAAGGTAAGTCCGATGCCTCTTTGGCCCTGTAACCTGTTGTCTGTTCGAAAGTGTTAAATATCACACACTCTCATTAAGTCATACGTATACATGTTGAACAGCTTTTAACTATAACAATCTATTTGGGGTTAACCTACTCCTTCCACGCATATGACTTAATGTCCTTCCAGGATGAGCTATGAAATGCTGGTTCTGAGGTGACTTCAAAGCTGATGGGAAACACCAACGCTGTCATTTGCTGGGCCTCTCATTCATTATTAGTTCTGAGCACTTAGCATGCACCCAGGAGAGAGATGAAAGCCGTCAAACAGCTCATTGTCTAGCGAGGAAGATGAAAACAATACGGTGTGATGAGTGAGACGTGCTAATGCACTGTGGGGAGACCAAGGGGCTGCATATGACCTAGCGGTCGGGATCTGGGGAGGATCACGGAAGTCTTCGTTTCAGGGCCCTCTAGGCTGCAGGTAAGCACATAAAAAATGTGGGGAGGAGCAGGGCAGGAAAGAGGACGAATATACACAAAGGGAAGTAGGTGCCTACGGCTCAAGGACGGGACACACGTGTTTAATTTCATCCAGCGCAAGTGTTTCCCTGACCCTCTTTCTTCTTGATGCAGGTTAAGTGGGCCCGAGAAAATTACCACCATAACCTCGGCTCGCCCTACTCCTTGCGCCTCGCTTCTGCCGACGTCCACGGGAAAATCATCGTGTGGGATGTGGCGGCCGGAGTGGCTCAGTGTGAGATCCAAGAGCACGCCAAGCCCATCCAGGGTGAGGGGAGGCTGGCTCTGTGTTTGCATTCCTACCCTTCCTCTTAGTGTGTCCCCCCTTCATTTAATCCCATCCCTTCCCACGTAGCTCTTGATTGTGTTCAGCCTGGTCTCCGGATCTGAATCTAGTTGGTTTTTTTTATCCTTATTAATATACTTCTGGGCATATTTCCTCAAATCTCAGCTGATTTGAGTTTTGGTAAAATGCATTAATTTCAACATCCGCCTCAGTCATGCTTGATGAGAAAAATTAAGCTGCTACAAACAATCTTGTAAATTAAGCTACAGGATAAGTAAACTTGGCCAAACTGCTATTTTATATTAGCCCTCGGTGCTTACTTTTCATTAATAGACATCAAAATTTTATTTTCATTTTTATATAGATAATTTGTGTGTTTGTTGTCTTAAAACCAATAAGAGTATGCTATGAACTCAAGGCTTTGACTGATGGGCTGTTTTGAATGAGTGAATTTTTAAAAATGACAGTTTAAAAAATACTTATTGAGTACTTACTATGTTCTAAGTACTGAGCTAGATATTTATCTTGTTTATTGTTGTGAAAAAACATGAGACTGCAAAGCCCCATTAAATAATTCCACAAAAACACTAGGAAAGCCCGGCACCAGAGATCATGCCCGGACAGTCTTTGACATAAAGTTTTAAGTATTGATTACTGCAGATAGCCTTGTATTTTCTTTGAAGTAAGATTTCAGATTACTTGCCAATTTTGACCTTGAGATGCTGATGTCCACGCATCTAATTTTTATATAAAATTAACTTTCCTCTGCAGTCTTGACACATAGACACACATATGCTACACTGCGTGGGAGGATCGTTAAGATTTTAAGGATTATGTAAAAAACAGCACACTACTAAATACCAAGGCCAGTCAGCATGCACGTGTTTTGAGGTGGGTGATCACTGAGCTCTGCCCTTGTCTGGTCTTTGCAGACGTTCAGTGGTTATGGAGCCAAGATGCCTCCCGAGACTTGCTGCTCGCCATCCACCCGCCAAACTACATCGTGCTCTGGAATGCGGACACCGGCACCAAACTCTGGAAGAAGAGCTACGCAGACAACATCCTTTCCTTTTCTTTCGACCCGTTCGATTCCTCCCATTTAACTTGTGAGTAATGGTTTCTGTGGAAAATGAGTTGAGGTGTTTATCATATAGTTAACACTGTATACATGTCACATGCGTTCTATATCAAAACTGTCCAAACAGCTGAGCAGAGGGGGAGACACACCTCTGAGCGCCTCCTACAGGCGTGAATCATAACCTGCAGCTGCTGATGCAGGCGCTGTCATAACCCACAGCGTTGGCAGGTGTTTTGATACTTAGATGTTTGATTCAGCAGCTGACTCCACTGTGTTAAATTTGTGAATAGAATTAGATTAGCCAGAGAGAGAGAGTCGCTGTGCTGTTACCAACTCAAATTTAATTAAACTTGTTTTTTCTGGAACATTTAAAGAACATGAGTTAAGGGTTTCATTTAATCTGACCAAATTCAGCCCTTCCTTTTTAAAAAAGCATTGTTCTAACCAGTGCCTTAACCAGATGCATGCAGGGAACAGAAGCTGCTCAAGGGAGTTTTTTCCTGCAGAAGTTGCTTTTACCAACGTGCAAAGTAAAACAGGATAAATTAGGTTTTGTTTTTAGATATTTTTATGACTGAATTACTTAGAAAACATTTTTATCCATTTATCCAACAGATGTTTCTTGAGCTATTACTCTATGGCAGTGGTCGGCAAACTCATTAGTTAACAGAGCCAAATATCAACAGTACGACGATTGAAATTCCTTTTGAGAGCCAAATATTTTAAACTTAAACTATATAGGTAGGTACATTGTTATTAACTTAATTAGGGTCCTCCTAAGGCTTAGGAGGAGCCACACTCAAGGGGCCAAAGAGCCGAATGTGGCTCGTGAGCTGCAGTTTGCCGATCACTGCTCTATGGGAGCCGCCTCTTCTAGGGCCTAGAATGTATCTGAGAAACAAGGCAAGGACCCTGCCCTCATCGAGTTTGCGTTCTAGTGAGAGGGAGTCAGGTCTAACCTCAGAGCGTAATGAATTGGTAACGTCCAGTGTATTAGAGGTTACAGGTGGTAGAACAGAGTGAGACAGGATAGAGGGAACAAGGGAGAAGGGGGTGGAGAGTGGCCAGTGTGTTGGGTGGAGGCCACTGTTGGTTTTCTACTTTTACTCCAGATCTACAGAGAAAAAGAACTCCCTAGACATCCTAAGATTCCATCTGAGGATCAAGAAGAAAAAGACATATATTTAGACTGAGTAGTTCATGATAATCACAAATTTATATCATCAAGTCAAATATTTGAACCTAGCTAAGTGTGATGGGCAGAGCCTCATGTATATGTGTATATAGGGTGTCCCTGAAAAATGTATACACACTTTGAATAATTATAAAGGCAGTGTTTATTAAAATACATTTCATTTTTGAAATGTAATAGAATCTACATTGTGTGTATACATTTTTGGGGGACACCCTGTATATATGGGGTTTTTGTGATTTTATATTCAGAAAAGTATTTAGATGTTGCAATTATGTGATATAATGAGGGAGGGTTTTTAATGAAAGTCCATGCACTGAATTTGAAACAACAAACATTTGTTTTTTCTGCCAGGAACCTTCTAGTATCTATTTTTTAAAAAAAATATGTATTTATTGATTTCAGAGAGGAAGGGAGAGGGAGAGAGAGAGAGAGAGAAACATCAATGATGAGAGAGAATCATTGACCGGCTGCCTCCTGCACACCCCCCACTAGGGATTGAGCCCGCAACCCAGGCATGTGCCCTTGACCGGAATCGAATTCAGGACCCTTCAGTCCACAGGCCGACACTCTGTCCGCTGAGCCAAAACGGCTAGGGCTCTGGTATCTTTTTAATACAAAACATTAATTTAGAATGCTGAGCTCGGAGGCCTCGGATGAATCGTAACGGGCCACCTGTTTCACTTCAACTTGGAGAACATTCCGTTACGTTATGACTGCAAACACTGCCAGTTCTGTACTGTTAAATTATCGTTACCTTGCTCTCAAAATCATACTGGAGAAAACTGTGCTAAACTGGATTTAACTTCAGTCGGGTTTGCTTCTCTCCATGTAGTACTCACCAGCGAGGGCATTGTGTTCATCTCAGACTTCTCCCCCTCCAAGCCTCCCTCAGGCCCTGGGAAAAAAGTCTACATATCCAGCCCGCACTCTAGCCCAGCTCATAGCAAACTGGCTGCCGCCACGGGGGCTAAGAAGGCTCTTAATAAAGTCAAAATCTTAATCACTCAGGAGAAACCTAGGTAAGTTACAGTGTGAAGCCGACAACAGCATTCATCTGTTTATCGTCTGTTCCTGAAAAAATCAGTTTTGAACTTGTACTGTGATTGATTTTCTTCATCTCACCCTTTCTCCTTTCCACTTTTGAATTTATCGGAGGAAAAATATTCTTTTTGTCTCCTCCCCTGAGAGGAGGCTCAGCATTTAACATGGCTCCTTTGTTTCCACTCATTGTGCCGACCCCCCCAACCCCCGCTGATTTTTTCCTGATTAACATTTTTGACTTCTGATATTTACTTTTGAAATATGAATGAACGTTCTAACATTGTGGCCATTGAATATATTTGAAATTTGAGGACAAGATCTGGCTTTTTATTTTAAATAAATTTTTCTGACTTAAATGCTGTGCAGTTCCATGAGCTGTAAAATAAGGGTATTTTTCTTATGCATGTAAAGATGTTTCTCATACTGGTTAAGGGCCAGGATTCTAGAGGAAATTGTAGCCATCTGACTCAGAAAATTCTTTGATCTTGCTTAGATTTCACTCTCCCAATCTCTAACATAGTGTTTTAAGGGATTTCACAGGGTTGCTGTGAGGATTAATAGATGCAGTAATCTAAGTACTTAACACAGTGGCTGATACTTAATAAGCATTCATTTGGCAAATCCTAGCTATTATTGTTCATATCAGAAACTGCAACGGAATAAAATTTTATTTTACATAACTAATTTTGTGCATTAGAAATAGATTTCTGTTTTCTTCATAGAGCCATGATTATACTTTCATTTTTTATTGCCTTGGCAGTTTTTTTTGGCATTTATTTTAAAAGAGCCTTTACTTTTAATATGCTAAGATTATTCTATCTAGACTTTGTGGTAATTACCTGAAAAATATATGGTAAAATACAAATTGCTCTACAAATACATTTTTAATTTATATGTAAATATCATTTTTATATATTAATCTACAGGCTGGTTAAGTCCACTAATTTATCCCCCACCTTGTGCCAAAATAATTTAAGATAGCTCCCTAAATAGCTCATGAGAACTTTATTTTTCATTGATTCTGTCTCATAAAGAAATAATTATTTTGTAGTCTGAGTAGTTTTATAAGTTATGATTTATATATATTACATTTTTTCTCATATGAATCATGTTCACCTTGAGTTTAGGGGAATGAATTATGAATACCTTCAAGTAGAAGTGCTTTGGGTTTTCACATACATTATTATATTTTAATCTTGCTACAGTCCTGGGCAGCGGTACTGGGCCTGTGTTATAAATGAGGAAACTGTGTCTCACGTTGTTTGAAGTGTAACTCAGCTCACCCAACGGGACGTGGCAGGGCCGGGCGTTAATGCAGTCCACACTCCTCTCGCTAGTCCTCTCATCTAACTTTATTTTAAATTTCAGAACCTTTTAATAGTATTATTATGTAGAAAATAGAATATAACTGCATGCCTATTCCTATTGAAATATATTTATTATAAAAAGGTTATGACTAAGTATAAGCAATAATCACAGATTACTAAAATGCTTTGTTGAGACTAACAATCTTTTAAAGTCCTCATGGAGTTTTGTATCTTTTATTTACACAGAAGAAAATGCTATGATAAGTGAGTAAATTGCCCTACTTTGTTTCAGAAAAGATTTCAGGCAGCTTAAAAGGAAAAGAATCGCAGCTGGTGTGGCTCAGTGGTTGAGTGTTGACCGATGAGCCAGGAGGCCAAGGGGCCTGTGCCCAGGTTGTGGGTTCGATCCCCGGTAGGGGGTGTGGCAGGAGGCAGCCTGTCAATGATTCTGTCTCATCATTGATGTTTCTCTCTCTCTCTCTGCCTTCCTCTCTGAAATCAATAAATATATTTTCTTTAAAAAAGGAAATGAAGACAGAGTAAAATGTATGGTAAAAAAAATATGGTAAAATACAAATTGCTCTACAAATACATTTTTAATTTACATGTAAATATCATTTTATATATTAATCTACAGGCTGGTTAAGTCTTGCCCAAGGCCACACACAGTCCACTGACCAGTGTCCCTCGTTACTCTAAACGTTTTGTTTTATCCTGAGTCTTGATTTCAGCATCTGTTTAGTACTTCTAATTGCAAATAAAAATAAAACTGCTGCCCTGTGAATGCCTAGTATATCATAGACTTACTCTTACTTCTCTATATTTTTAAATATTTAGAAACACATCTCACTCAGCCTATACAATATTATTGTCATAATTTGGGTTTTGGCACATGGTGGAGGTTTAAGTTTTAGATACTCGCCTCTGTTGGTCATTTCATAAACAGTTGTACATTCTCATTGACAGTTTTTTTAAAAAATATATTTGTATTGATTTCAGAGAGGAAGGGAGAGGGAGAGAGAGATAGAAACATCAAAGATGAGAGAGAACCATTGATTGGCTGCCTCCTGCACGCCCCCTACTGGGGATCGAGCCCACAACCTGAGCATGTGCCCTTGACTGGGATCGAACCTGGGACCCTTCAGTCCTGATGCTCTATCCACTGAGCCACACCGCCTAGGGCTCTCATTGACAGTTTCATGTGGAAAGTACAAAATGCAGTTCTTGATTAGCTTTACCTGATATGAATAAATCTTTGACTCCTTTCTTGGTGCCTAAAGTACAGCTTTGATTTTTTAGTGCTGAGTTCATAACCCTCAACGACTGCCTGCAGCTGGCCTATCTGCCTTCCAAAAGGAACCACATGCTGTTGCTCTATCCCCGCGAGATCTTAGTCCTGGACCTCGAGGTGAACCAGACCGTGGGCGTGATTGCGATCGAGCGCACGGGCGTTCCGTTTCTGCAGGTATCGGCGTTTATCTCTGCCTCCCCAGAAGTCGGGGGTAGGGGAAGAGTCTAACCACGCAAAGGGCCTTAGTTCGACTCTCTCTTTTCTGTTTATTAAAAATTAACAACGTTGTTGTACATTTCTTATTTTCTTACACTTTTGATTGACTTGATGTATCCTAGAAATTCTTCTGACTGATCTGGAGATATTTACCAAACTATTTAAGTTACATGGATAAAGACAAATTTTTATGATTATAAATGGATCTTTTAAATGTTCATTTAGTTTTAAAACTTGGGAACTATGTAGTATATTTTTGTGTTTGTTTTTTTCTTTTAGCCTATATCCTCTACATACGAACTTTTGAATTCCACAGTATATACTTTTTAATTTATTTTGTTTTAAAAAAATAAATGAATCATCTGTTTAAAGGTAATACCCTGCTTTCAGCGAGATGGTTTATTTTGCCTACATGAGAATGGTTGCATAACTTTACGTGTTCGAAGATCTTATAATAGTATTTTCACCACTTCAAACGAGGAACCAGGTGAGTTTCTGTCTACAGTAATGTTAATTACTTTTTTTCAGAATTATTTTGTAAAGCAAGTACCAGCCAATCTTAGCGTTAACGAGAGTCCTGGCCTTGAGAAAGTAGAGTGTGTTACGCTGTGAGGCCTGGAACGTCTCCCGGTGTTACGGCAGTGCCCCTGCGTACCGATTGTCACTCCTTGGTGGCTTCCAGGGGCCGAGGAGATGTGATCTTCTGTGAGTTTTTCTTTAGCACAAGCCCAGCCTGGTGGGCACATTTATTCCTCCCTTGACCTTTCCTCTGCTTCAGGAGTTTCCCTGGAAAGTGACAGGTAAGTAAGGCCCCAGGTCGTTGCGTTGTCAGTCTCAGTCTTACCCTGGAGAAGCACAGTTCTGTTTTGTGAAGTCCTGCACTACATACAGTTGAGAGTAACGTTAACATCTTTTGTAAAGTACAGTTATTTGCAGGCTTATTACAGACATGTAAATTAGGATGGTCTGTAGTGCACTGTTCATGATGTAATCATATGTCACCGTTCAGAGCCTTTTCTTTATTTTAGAAATATTAAAAAACAAGCTATCTTTAAAAAAAATATATATATATATATATATATATATGTATTTATTGATTTCAGAGAGGAAGGGAGAGGGAGATAGAAACATCATTGATGAGAGAGAATCACTGATTGGCTGCCTCCTGCACGCCCCCTGCTGGGGATCGAGCTGGAAACCCGGGCATGTGCCCTTGACCAGAATCGAACCCGGGTCCCTTCAGTCCACAGGCCGACGCTCTATCCACTGAGCCAAACCAGCTAGGGCAAAAAACAAGCTATCTTGATTATAATTGTCATTTTGGAAATGAAACTTGGTGTAGACAATCAATAAGGTAATTATCTGTATATTCTGATGAAATTGTTGAAAGAGAAGCCATTCTTGACAGATTTTCATTAGTGAAGGACTGATAACCTTCTTGGTGGAGGTTTTATTTAAATTAAAGGAATTACGAGTGATGGTGATGTGGTTGCTTCCTGATGTCGACAAGAAGGCATCACTGTGTTCAGATGCAGATCCCGTCCAGGAGCTCACCTACGACCTACGCAGCCAGTGCGACGCCATCCGCGTGACGAAGACCGTCCGCCCCTTCAGCATGGTGTGCTGCCCCGTCAACGAGAACGCCGCGGCCCTGGTGGTGAGCGACGGCAGGGTCATGGTCTGGGAGCTGAAGTCTGCCGTTTGCAATCGAAGTGCACGGAACAGGTCAGTCAGTCAGTAGGGCTGTTCCTTTGTTTTCTGTTTCTTTTTTTAAAAAATTGCCAGAATCATGTAAAAATAGCAGAGACTTTTAAAGATATTTAAAATATTTTAAAGTGATAATTAAGACTATGTAGCCCTAACCGGTTTGGCTCAGTGGATAGAGCGTCAGCCTGTGGACTCAAGGGTCCCCGGTTCGATTCCAGTCAAGGGCATGTACCTTGGTTGCGACTCGATCCCCAGTAGGGAGTGTGCAGGAGGCAGCTGATCGATGTTTCTCTCTCATCGATGTTTCTAACTCTCTATCCCACTCCCTTCCTGTCTGTACAAAATCAATTAAAAAAAAATACTTTATGTAAACCTGCTAGAGGTATTTCACTTGTGGGTAAGAAAAGTTGAATGCCATGACCTGAACTTGTGGTTGGTGAGTTGCTGTCATGTGATGCAGATTTTACGTCTGTGAAGCAGCTAATGACCGTGTCCTTGCAGTGGCTCCGGCGTGTCGCCTCTGTACTCCCCAGTGTCGTTCTGTGGGATCCCGGTGGGGGTGCTGCAGAACAAACTCCCCGACCTCTCTCTGGATAACATGATCGGTGAGCTTTTGTTGTTCTCTGACTTTCCTGTTGGGATTCTTTCTAAAGGGCAAAACTAATAGTCTCACTGATTTGCAATTATAAAGTCAAAGTTAATACTTGAGAACACTGCCATGTAGAGAGCCCGAGCTTTGTGTGTCCCAGGTACACAGTGATATTTCCTGGAGGAATAATAAAGAACTGAGAAGGGTTGGAAACAATTATTTTAACTTGAGACATACATTGTCTTGTTTACATACTGGTGAGTCTTACTTTCAAATATTTATTTGCAGTTAAAATATTGCTTCCAACTTATTTCATTATTATAGGGCCAGTATAAATTAAACGAAGAATAAAGATTTGTGATTTCAAATATTATACAACTAGAAATTGTAAATACTGTATGCCAAGCAATTTTGATGTCTAATTCTTTTAAAATTGTAGCTGTGGTTTATAAAGGATTTTCTGTATCATTATTTGTTCTTCCATAATGTAATTGAAAATCGCTATTATTTAGTAGGATATTTTGTTGAAATGCTTGAGAGATGATATATAAGAAAAGTGCATTACCTTATTAATCTTTTTTATGTATTTTTTAATTGATTTCAGAGAGGAAGGGAGAGGGATGAAGGGATAGCAACATCAATGATAAGTGAATCATTGATCTGCTGCCTCTTGCACGCCCCCTATGGGGGATCAAGCTCACAACCTGGGCATGTGCCCTGACGGAAAATCGAACCTTGACCTCCTGGTTCATAGGTTGATGCTCAACCACTGAGCCACAGCAGCTAGGCACTTATTAATTTTAATCAGAGAGGACATTTATTGGTTGCTCAGTATTAGGTTAAGTGCTGTGCTAAATGCTCTGTAGGTAGATGATATTATGTCCATTTCATGTTTGTGGGAACTGAGATCCCGAGAGATTTTAAGAACTTTCTTAGAACCACACAGCCAGTAAGTGGCAGAGCCAAAGGTGAACCTGTTCCCCTGGTCTGGAGCCTGCTCCTTGGCCGTGGCCTCCAGTCCTGGCTGCTCCACTGTGACCGCAGCAGGACCGGACCCTCCAGCCTCGGCTTTCTCATGGCTCCTGAAGACGCTTTTATATCTCAGATTCTCCCTCTTACCTTCCAGGCATAAATCCATGTAAAGAGGTTTGGACACAGACTCGTTTTGCAAAATGCATTTTATCAGTAACACAATTTCTGAGTTAATTGACCTTGTCTGCACTTGATAAAAATATTAAATTGAAAGGAATTACAAACACACACATGCACAGAACTAATTGGTAATATGAAAGACACTGGGATTTTATGCTGTTTAGGGATCTAAGCGATATAAATTACACTTTCAGGAGACAAAAGGATATAGATTGTGCACTCGTTCTTGACTGTAGTTGATTTAAAAGTATTAAACAAAGCTTTGTTACTTGAAAACATTTTAATTAAAACTTTTAATTAAATTTTTAATTTGGAATTCACTATGTACTTAATGATCATTGAGAGCAGTTCAGTTAAATACAGAGGCCTGGTTTCTGTTCGTTGGGTAAAAGCTGCTGCTTATTAAGGCCGTCCCTGCCCTGCAGCGAATTGCTGCTGTGGAAGGTGCTTGCACAGACGTGTGGAAGGTGCTTGCACAGACGTGTGGAAGGTGCTTGCACAGACGTGTGGAAGGTGCTTGCACAGACGTGTGGAAGGTGCTTGCACAGACGTGTGGAAGGTGCTTGCACAGACGTGTGGAAGGTGCTTGCACAGACGTAGGTGCTTGCACAGACGTGTGGAAGGTGCTTGCACAGACGTGTGGAAGGTGCTTGCACAGACGTAGGTGTTTGCACAGACGTGTGGCAGTTCTCAGGAGTCGCTGCACGGTGCTGGGGGTGGTGAGCGTATAGCTGCCTGTGAACTTCTCATTCCTTTGGATCCGTCTTTTGTAACCAAAAACTGATACTAATTGTAGGACTGATCCTAAGGGATCACTTTATTTGCATTAAATTGATGGCCATTTTTTTCTGTATGTCTTACGGATTTTAAAACAACTTCTTATTAAAAGAACTTCGTAGCTTTGAAAGATTCTATTCAGAGTCCTAGCACACACTCCTAGTATTTACATTTTTCCCTTAAACAGTATATGTATGTGTGTATTCATATGTGCACTCACATATTCTTTACTGTAGTATTTTTGACATTTTAATCCAGTCATCAGTAGTGGTTTATAGGAAGAAAGCTTGTTACCCTTGTTAGTAAACAGTATTGCTTTTGTTGTAGTCTTCAGATTCATATTTGTTACACTCGTTTTTAGTGGAGTCATCTTTTTAGTTGGAGACTTGGTTTCCTAAGTATGAATGTTATATCTGAAAGTTATGCCATTTAATACCTAGCTTTTGACAGTTGCAGGTTATATGCAATATACATTATTTTATATATTTACATATAATGGGTTAATTGTAAAGCTTAAATTTTGTAAGATTTCTTATAGAAATCCAAGTGAGTTCTTGAACCTGTTGTGTGGGATTACTGATTCTGGGTGCCTTTTACCACGTCATCGACAGAGTCACTCCACGGAAACTGCCCTCTAACCGCGTCCCCCTGATTGGTGTTTGGTGCCCTCATTCCAGGAGCTTTGGCTGAAACTGTTTCTTAGGAGACAGGTTGGCCATTCTGGAAGCACGCCCTGGAGTGTCTGCCTCGAGGTGCCAGGCAGGGCATGGCAAGGCCCACACCAAGGGCAGGGCCACTGTCCTGCTTCAGCCCACAGTGCCCCGCTCACCCTCCGGACCTGAGAGTGCTCTTCTAGGCCTGCAGAGCGTTCCCACTGCAGATCGCACGCACTACAATTAATGTATCGCTATTGATTACCAATCAGGGCAAAGCGCGATTGCTGGGGAAGACCATCCCAAAGGCTCCGTTCTGCAGGAAGTGCACCTCAAATTCCTGCTCACGGGACTGATTTCAGGACTGCCCGCACCACCATTTACCGTCCGTATGTGTCCCCCGTTGACCACAAAAAACATCAAGATGTATCAGCCATTGCTTGCTGTTGGTGAGTATTGGACCTGTTTGTGTTTGTTGGTTTGTTTATTAAGACATTTTTATGGATTTCTAAAGAGAGGGAGGGAGGGAGGGGGAGAGAGAGAGAGAGAGAGAGAGAGAGAGAGAGAGAGAGAGAGATTGATTTTAAGAGGCAAACATTGATCGCTGCCTCCTGCGTGGGGATGGAGCCTGCAGCCCGGGCATTGTCCTGACCAGGAATTGAACCGGCAGCCTTCTGATGCAAGGGATAATGCCAACCCACTGAGCACACGCCAGGGCACAGACCTGCTTGTTTTTAATTTGTCAGCATGTTTTATATTTTATAAGACTTTTAACTTCGCTAGTTACTGGAAAATCCTTGTTTATCTTTGAGAATAAAGAGGAAGAGGCTAAGTGAAACTGTTTTTTTAAAGATGTGATTTGTTGGCTTCTGGCTTTCTCCCCAGGTCTATAAACATGTGATTTGTGATTTTTTTTTTTCTAAAATGAAAACCTGACCACGTTTATTTTGTTGCTGGTATGTCTGAGTTATGCTAGTGTGTCAGCTTAATGGCTGACATGTGAGTACTCATGCTCATTTGAATATTGCTATTTGGCATTGTTTTTTCTTCCCATTTTTTCATTACTATCTTCTGAAAGTGATTTGAATTTTAAGGTTCAGTAAGATTTCAGAGCACACAAGATCAGGCCCATTTTTGATAAGAAAGAAGACAGAGAATTTTAATTTTTTTTATCACTTAGCTTTGGTCCCTTTTATAAAAGAGAAATGTTGTAAATGATTGAAATCTTGAGAAAAGACTCATGTTGGAAAGATCTGGAACTCCCGCTAGGTAAATGCTCTCCTGTTTGGACAGGCACAGGTAAC
The DNA here is from genome assembly GCF_000147115.1 of Myotis lucifugus. Lineage (NCBI taxonomy): Eukaryota > Metazoa > Chordata > Mammalia > Chiroptera > Vespertilionidae > Myotis > Myotis lucifugus. The sequence continues at coordinate 35,514 of NW_005871778.1, read as the reverse complement.
GGCTCCGTCCTGGTGTACCACCTGACCAGCGGGCTGCTGCACAAGGAGCTGAGCGTCCACTCTTGTGAAGTCAGGTGAGTGTCCTGTGTCGCCGACATCACACCAGGCAGAGGCTCTGCACGGGGTGCTCTGCAGTGTGGCTGTGCCACTGGGAGCTTCGCACAGTCAGTATTCACGTCCCGCCGGTGGCTGCTCAGCCAGGATGAGCACCGACTGCTGCCTCTGTAAGGGCTTCCTGCAGGGGAGCATTGCCCTCACTTCCGTTGCTGTGACTTAATGGTTTCTCCTGACCTTCAGGTATTTTACTGGGAATCACTGTGTCTCCTTGTTCAGGTTTATCTAGCTGGGTTTTCATTTCTATAAAGATCCCTTAGTAGGACTATTTATGAAAATTTGAATAAAGTCATTTTAATAGTTAATCTCATTTATGTTTTTGTTTAAGCACCATGAGAAAAGGACCAAACTCTCTAGCATTTTAAATTTCGAGCTGTGATCTATTTTGTGAGTGTGCAGACATAGTGAGGGAGGGCCAGAGTGACAGAGGGGTGCGTGCCTCTTGCTTTCTCTCTTCTCATGGCCTTGCTTTGCTGATTGTATGGCTGTTTCCCTTTGATGCCCGAGCAGGATGGACTGTATAATATAAAGTTATTAAATTGCCAGTATTTTTGATGATCTTTTAACAAAAGTATAGAGAAAGGCCCTTTTCTGTCCTCTGTGCATTATAGGTCCAGGTCCCATGCATGTGTGACAATTCTTAGTGAACCTTAAAGAGCATGTTATTCTGAGTAAACGCATTTCGAATGGGCAAAGGTTAGCCCTTCCGTGTCAGAGCTGCTGACGGGGATGGACGTGCTGAGGAGGTTACGTGGCCTCCTTCTCCCAGGTGCAGTGCTCTGTGGCGCAGCCGGAGTGACTGTCCACCCGGTGCTGCCCCTGCAGTGTCTCCCTGATTCGTGCTGTGGAGCAGGATTGTCTCCAAAAGCTGGCCTCTTCCTTCTCTTCTTCAGGAGTCCCTGCTGCTGACAGCTCCTCCTCCTTCCCTGCCCACAGCTCCTCTCTGACAGGCCTCCACCCTTTCCCTATGGCAGCACCAGCTCTCACTTACCCAGCGCTTGCTCTCGGGTTACTAGTAGGCACTGACACTCTGCAGGCATTCCTTCCATTGAACCTGCACTCAGTTCTCGGCGGGAGGCCTGTCCTTCCCAGTTCACTGTGAGGCCTTGGATGGTGTGTGCACCCGGGTGAGCAGGAAACGCTTTGACAAGAAGGTAAAAGTTTGACTGAGCCAGGATTCACGTTAGGGCTCTGGTCCAGGCTCCTGGAGAAAATCAAGCACATTTTACTTTTTTCTGAACACTGAAGTGTTTAATAAAGGCAGTAGCTAGTTCACAGTGAGCTGCTCACTTCTTAAAGTAAGATTTGTTCTCCTTGCCCAGTTGGGTCCTAGATGTCAGTTAGTCCATGACTTACAGTTGCTATGGTAATACTTATTACCGAGTGACTCTGAAAGTGCTTAGAAACCGTTACCTGGGACTCCAGATAACTCTAGGGATACACTCCTCACACAGGCTGGTGTGAAGGATACACAGATCTGCACCCTTTTTCATATGAATTCTCCCTCTTAATTGCCATTTTGAAGATAATTCACCTTTTATATTCAGAGATGGTACCCAAAAAGATGCTGACATCCTGCTGTCTCTGTGCTTCAATTAATGCAATTATAGTATTGTCATTAAAAGCCATTATGAAAATCTCACAGCGTGTGATAAAAACTGCCACACTTATTAGCAATCAACCAGAACACTCTGGATATTCACATGCAAATTAAAGGCCAGCTTTTAGAAAGTTGTTTTTCTACCACAGGCTAAATGTGTTGTTTAAAACCACTTAGTCGTAAGTACTTGATCTCATGCACGCTCATGGCCAGGGATCACCCAGCTGCAAGTTGCCTCCATGTGGTCTTTGAAAGCCGCGGTGTTTTAACTGTTACCTTTACAAGTAGGCATTGAGCAGCTTCTGTGCCTGCAGCTCATGATCTGTTGGAAGATTCCTGGAAGTAGGTAAAGTGGATACATGTCAGTTTTCTTAGATTATTAGCTGTGTCTTTGTCCAGTAGACTAGATTAATAATAATAATAATACTAGAGGCCCGGTGCACGAATTCGTGCACGGGTGGGGTTCCTCTGCCTGGCCAGCGATCGGGCCGATCAAGGCTGATCAGGGCCACCCGGAGGAGGTTGGCTGTGGGAGCGCACTGACCACCAGGGGGCAGCTCCTGCATTGAGTGTCTGCCCCCTAGTGGTCAGTGCGCATCATGGCAACCGGTCGTAAAGGTGGCTTAGGCTTTTATATATATAGATAGCCCAATACTATTTTCAGTACCAGAAATTATTAGAACAGTAGTTTATATGGGTATCAGAACATTGACCAGCTCAGAGTTGTTTTGAGGGAATGGAGTGATTTGTGGAAAGTAAAATGATCTCTGTTTTGTCTTTCAATAAATTTGCAGACGTTCGTTTTATGTAATCCCAGGACGTCAGGGCCTGTCAGGAAGTGTGTGCTCCCCCCAGTACCACGGTTAGAAGTAGGCGGTGGCATCCGTCCCCGGGGGGGTCCGCAGGCCCAGCTGGAAACCTTAGAGGTCAGAACCCCAGACGCCCACCAACAAGGTACATGGCTCAGTAGTTCGGGATCCTACAGAACAAGCCTGGGTGGAGTCGGAGAGCCAGCGGCTGCCTCCCCTTGTGTGTGGAGCTCTGTGCCCAGTGTCACCTGAGCAGTGGTTTCTGATCCTTAGAGCAGCACTGGGGTCTTAGCTGTGTCTGACAAGAGTCTTCATCCTTTTGAGAAATAACCCCCTTGTCTGACCTACTCTGAGGTCCAGCCTGATTTTCTTTCTCTGCAGTTGATCAGTAGGTGTGGGATGGATATACCGGCTGCTGCTGGAACCGGCTCAAAGGCAGCACACACGGTGCTAGAATCAAATAAAATCAAATAACAGCCAACCCCGTTCTGTTATGTCTGAACCCTGGGACTTCCTGTAAACCATGCGGCAAGCACTCCTTGAATATGTGTGGCACTGACATAAGATAGAACGTGAGGCTTTTCTCAACCTCATTCATTTAATCTGAGGAATTTACCAACCGGGTGCAAGTGTGTCACGTGCCTGGTGAAACGCGCCGGCACCTCCCTTCAGAGAGAGAGAGAGTACGTCTAGGTCTAGCGCCGTTTCTCAGCCAGCTGCCCCGTCCCCTTGTCCCCTTGTTTCCCCGTCCCCCCGTCCCCTTGTCCCCTAGTTCCCTTGTCCCCTCGTCCCCTTGTCCCCTCATCCCCTCGTCCCCTCGGTGGTGCAGGCTTCCAGGCACAACCCTGTGCGCCCTCGGGGTCTCAGCCTCATGTCCTGGAAGCCTCGCCTGCCCCGAGTGACGGACAGCCCCTGTTGGCCTCTGCAGCACTCTGCTGTGTCCGAGGGAACGTGGGATGACTGTGTGAGCGTCCTGCCGCATCAGCAGCTCAGCAGGGCCGCGGTTGTATCTTCCTCGTTCAATCTGCATCCCCAGGGCTGAGCCCAGGCACCAGCATGTCCCGGGGTCTCAGCAGGTGTATTTTTATAAACACGGAGTGGAGAGCGGGCAGGCTGGAGTGGTCAGTGTCCAGCGACAGTGACCTTCCTGTGCGGAGCCCAAGCAGTTCAGACGCCAGCAGCGAGGCTTGGAGAGCGTGCGCTGCGGTTTGTGTGTCTGATGGAAGCCCTCAGACTCAGAGAGCAGAAGGAGTCCAAACCGATTCTCCTCTTGTTCAGTCTGAGGAGAAAACTAATGAGTTTGTTACATGTTTGGGGAAAGAGAAGCAGGAGACCAGGGCCTTTCCCAGCGGCAGTTAACCAAGTTCCCGTTACTGTGTCACCGTAGGTGTGGTCAGTGTTTACCAAGTGGGGAGGCCGCTTCCAGGTCTCACGGCTCAGTGGGTGGTGTTTGCTTCGGGAATTTATGCCTCCTGACCAAGAATGTTGATAAATTTGATAAAATTCCTAAGTGGACTCAACGTTAAGCAGTTTGCTCAGAATATTTCTAAACCACTTGTTTTTAAGCAGAGAAATTCCCAGAAACCACTGCAGCGTGACTCCTTTACCGGATTTTAAGTTATTTTATTGCTGCTACCGATGCCAATAACCAAACTGTCTTGTCAGTATTTGGAGATAAAGTTTTAACTAGAAATAATTTCATATGTGTTGGAAATATATGGTACTTTAGGCTCTAATAAAAGGTTATATTAATATTGCTAATTAATTAACTTGTATAATTTAGGTCTTGGGAAAAACTTACTTGTCAAATAACTTTTTCAAACAGAAAGGTATTAGATTAATCTGTGTTTAATTTCTCGTTCCAGGGGTATTGAGTGGACGAGTTTGACTGGCTTCCTTTCTTTTGCGACGTCAACACCGAACAACATGGGGCTGGTGCGGAACGAGCTCCAGTTGGTCGACCTTCCCACAGGTGTGTGCGCGGGGCTGTTGCAGGTGCCGGCGGTCGTGTTGGGCGGAGCCGTTGCCATTCTTGACGCTCTGAAGCACTGGCTTCCCCCGGAGCTTGTGTGCTGGGTCTGTACAGTTTTAAAATAAGTCCAGGTAGCTCAACTCTATTAGATTCTTTTTCAGAATTTTGGACTTTAAAGGAAAATTTACAGGTAAGGATTGTTTCTAAATGATCAAATTTAAGACATTTGATAGTCTCTGGCTGACTAAATAGGGAGATTTAATTTGGGAGTTTAAAGACTTTACAATAAGAAACTTCCTGTAAAGTAACTTGTTCAGAATTGATAAAAACCTACAGCCCAAAGAATTTTAAAGTGAAAAATTTGGAACTAGAATAAGGTGAGGATTTCAAATTATTTTATAGCACATGCATTGATTAAAAAAAAAATTTTTTTTTACAAAATTCTGGTTTCTTGAAAACGCCATAGCAATATGAATATACATAGATGGTTTTAACCAATAAGATGCGTATGTGTGTGTAATGTGTGAGTAGTAAATCAGGTATATTGTTGCTTCCGTATATTCTCAATATGTATTTCCAAGATCGAGTTGAGAACAACTAAGGTACATATCAGTGTTACCAACCCTCAAGGACTTGGCGCCACCTGCAGGCCAGTGTTGCTCTCGCTTCCCTGGAAGTGACCTGGGTCCCAGATTCCCCAGGTGCCAAGGAGCCCCTGGTCTCCAGTCCCCAGGCAGCCTGGAGAAAGGGCGCTCTCTAGTGTCGTTCACAAACAGACCAAAACCCTGTTCACTTTTTCAGTCGGCTGGGGTTCAGGACTTGTGATAACCTCATCTGTCTTTTACAATCTGTTTCTGAGGAACAAATTCCTAAGGACTAGTTATTGGCTTTTCTAAGTGGGAGACTGACGGCATGAAGAGCAGGGAGGCCTGCAGGCCTCAGTTGTCTTTAAATTGAGGATGTTTTCTCTTGATTAATGTGGATAAAACACTAGGAAGACATATTGAAATATATTTGTTCAGACATAAGGTACAATTTGCTTTTTTTTTTTAAATCCTCACCTGAGGACATGCTGAGGGTTTGGGAGGGAGAGGCGGGGAGAAACATCGATGTGAGAGAGAAGCATCCATCGGTTGCCTGCTGTGCTGGGGATCGAACCACAGCCCAGGTGTGTGCCGCCCGGGAGCCAGCGGCACCCTTCGTGCACAGGATGCCGTTCAGCCGGCTGAGCCGCTCCCGCTGGGCACGCGTTTGTAATTAGAGAAAGTCATTGGCTTCTTCAGCAGGTAACTGATTCCTGTGATTCCCCAAGTTCAGTTTGTAGAGAACTTCTGATAGGAACGTGTCCGGATATTTCAGTTGGGTATTTTGCAGCTGGAACAAGGACTCTTACATACCTGTCCGAGCTTTCCCCCACTCATTAGTATTGTGAGTGTGGGGATGTGTATATTCCTTTGAATGTACAGTAGTTCTACAGGGACAGTTCTCTTGTAATGCCTTCAATCTTTAGAAATTGATATTTCTAAATTTCTAAAACTAAATTATTGAAGGACACCGCAGAAGAAATATAAGAAACTGTAACAAGTGAAGATACCTTTTTATAAAATAGAATTTGAATATAAGTAATATATTATTGGTCTTTAACTTGTAATACTTTTGAGAATGTGGTTGGAATTGGATTAGACACAGAAGCGGAGGGGAGAACAGGGCTGCGCGGGTCAGAGTGCTTGGTGTAGCTCCTAGTTTCCTGTTTTATGGGCCGTTTTTCACGTTGTCGTTAATGTTTTCAATTAAAGGCAGGAGCATTGCTTTTCGAGGAGAACGAGGCAATGATGAATCGCCCATCGAAATGATTAAAGTCTCTCATTTGAAGTAAGTATCAACCTAAAAACCCCTATGGTGTTACTGCAGTGGAATCTCAAGGAATCTCTGTCATCTCTAAGAGTGAGAATGTGCTAAGACCCATAGGGGCTCTCTTCATGTTAGCAAATGGTGACATGCAGCCATAGCAAAGGAAATAATTTGATCACAAAATTAATTTGCTATCTCTTTTTTAAAATATATTTTTATTGATTTCAGAGAGGAAGGGAGAGAGAGAAAGAGATAGAAACATCAATGATGAGAGAGAATCATTGATTGGCTGCCTCCTGCACGCCCCACACTGGGGATCGAGCCTGCAACCCAGGCATGTGCCCTTAGACTGGAATGGAACCCAGGTCCCTTCAACCTGCAGGCTGAGGCTCTATCCACTGAGCCAAACCAGCTAAGACAAGTTACTGTCTCTCTTTCTCTACTTCTACAGAGATGAGGGTATTTGTGTGGATCGTATTTTATTAGGTGGTAAAATCAGCAGCCCTGTTTTGTTCTGCTGCAAATTGACATAAATCCTGCCGCCCACTAAGAAAAGGCAGTTTGTTAAATGGTGAAATTCTGTTGTACTTCCACCTCATGGTGGTTTATTAAGTGAAAGAACTCACTTTCTTTATTTGTGATTTATACCCATTTTAACTCCAGGACATTTCTGAGTTTTTTGTTCCAAGGGGAATATACAGCAGGATTATTAACCGTAAAGACTAAATGAAAACTGAAAGATCAAAGACAGAAGTAGTAAACTCTCTAAAATAGTTTTCAAAATTACTGTACCTTTCCTAGGATCTTTGCATTTCCATGTAAGATATAGAATCAGTTTATCTGTTTAACCAAAACAGCTTTAGATTGGGGTGGCATTGAACCCATAGATCTTGTGGGAAGAATTGACATCTGATGTTTTGTGATTCATGAACGAGGTGTATCTCTCTACTTACTGAGGTTTTCTTTAATATCGGCCATCAGTAAGCCACCTTGCCATTCCTGAGTGAACTCCACTTGGATATGATGTGTTACCGGATGTAATTTGCTAATTTTTAATAAATTCTGGTTTGATTTGCTAGTATTTTATCAGAGATCTTTGCATCTATGTTCATGAAGGGCATTGGCCTGGCTCTGGAGTGAGGGAGGGTTGGCCTTGTAGCTGCATTGGAAGGCTTCGCTCCTCTTCTTCTGCACGAGTTTGTGTGGGATTGATCATCATTTCTTCCTTAAAGAGGAATTCACCAGGGGAGTGCTCTGTATCCACGAAGGAAATTGAATGTAACTTATATTACAGAGTGAGGCAAAGGTAGGTTCATAGCTGTTCATATGGGAAGTTCTGTATAATAAAGAGCTACTAGTAATATGCTAATTAGACCAAACATCATAACGATCATCTGGACGACCTTCTGGGCGAGGCCGAGGCAGCTGGGGCTGTGAGGGCCAAGCCCCTTGCACGAATTTCATGCATCGGGCTTCTAGTAATATAATCCTATCTAATAATAGACAAACATGGTAATTGACCGTACCTTTGCTACGCCTCCCATTGGCTAATCAGTGAGATACGCAAATTAACCGCCAACAAAGATGGTGGTTAATTTGCATACATAGACGTGAAGCGGCGGAGCAAAGACTGAAGGCGGCTCCAGCCAGAGCAGCGAAGGCTTTGAAGGCGGCTCCGGCCGGAACGTAGGCCTTGGGTCCCAGGTGCTAGAGGAAAACCAGTGCCGGCAGCTAGGGGAAGGGAAGGCCTATTGCACGAATCTTTTCGTGCAACAGGCCTCTAGTAATTAATAATAATACAAGAATAAACTCTTTTAGGTATGCACAACTGTAAACCTACTTTTGCCTACCCCTTTATATAATTTTTTACCCCCAAGGAACTTTGGTAGTTGCTGTATTTCAAGTAATCTATTTCATTGACGTTGTTGAATTTATAGATATTAAGTTGGTTTTTTTTAATATATATTTTATTGATTTTTTTACAGAGAGGAAGGGAGAGGGATAGAGAGTTAGAAACATCGATCAGCTGCCTCCTGCACACCCCCTACTGGGGATGTGCCCACAACCAAGGTACATGCCCTTGACCGGAATCGAACCTGGGACCTTTCAGTCCACAGGCCGACGCTCTATCCACTGAGCCAAACTGGTTATGGCTAGATATTAACTAGTTATCATTGTCTCTTATTCTTTAATGTCTGTGATCTGAGTGATGTCTGTTTCATTGCTGATATCAATAAATCGTGTTGATCAATTTCATTATCTTTTCAAAGAAACTCCTTTAGTTTCTTTTTCTCTGTGGTTTTCTATTTTCTATTTCATTGACGGCCATGGTTATCTTTTCTTTTTCTTCTGCTTTGGGTTTAATACATTCTTCTTTTTAAGGTAGAACCTTAGATGATTGAATTAAGTAATGTCATTCTGTAAAGAAAGATTTAAAGTAAGCATTTAATGCTGTAATCAGCACTATTTTTCCTGTACCCTACAATTATTTTGATAAGATTATTTTCATTTTAACTTATTTTATAATACTTTAAAATTTCCATGGGATAATTATAGATACATTGTTTCATTTCAAAATGTTTGGAGGTTTTCCAGGTGTTTTTCTCTTAACTTCTAGTTCCTGTTAGAGTCAGGGAGCATGTTTTATTCTACCTCAGTCCTTTTAAATTTCACGTCGTTGTTCCAGGGCCCAGAACACGCTCCACCTTGGTGCCTGTGCACGTGCACCTGGAAAGGCCGTGTGTTCTGTGTGGATTAGAATATTCCGTACATGTCTGTTCAAGGTGGTTTACGGTTCTTACTGATTTTCCGTCTGCTTTTCTGTCTGTTACTAAAAGACAGATGAGTGTTGAAATTTTGAACTTGCGGGTTTATTTCTTTCTCAAAGATCTAAACTTCTTTGAGTATTTTATTTTTTTCGGTATGGCAAAGGTGGAAATTTACTGAATTACATGTACAGACTCCCACGTGGGGAGGGGGATAGAGTCCCCTAAACTTGTTTAAGTATTTTACAGCTCTGGTATGAGGCACATACATATTTGGTCTTGCTGCATACTTTTGATTAGTTGACTGTTTTATTGTTGTGAAACGTCCTCTTTATGTTTGGTGATTCTCTGATCGAAAGTAATTTGGAGGTGTCTGTCCAGGTCGCCGCTCCAGCTCTCCCTCGGTGTTTAGGGGGTATCTTTTCTAACCTTTCACTTCTATGTAAGGCTGATTTCTTATAGACAGCATGTAGTTGGGGCTTGTTTTTCTCTTTGCTCTGACATTTATATTTAATGTAGTTATCAAAGTGGCTTATGTTTAAAGTGACCATTTTGCCAGTTTTTTTTTCATTTTACATGAATTAATGTAGTTTTTATTTATTACGCTTAATTTCTACTATGCAAAATATCAGTTGTTATAATCCACACAAACACAGTTCTTTGGGGGAGGTTCTCAATAATTTTTTAAAATGTAAAGGATTCCTGAGACTGAAAGGTTTGAGAATTGCTCAGTTGAACTGTTTGGGCTCAGATCTCTGCTGGGGCCGTCAGTCTTGACGCCACACGTGCTGCTGAATTCATAAATCTAACGCAGCGGATCGCGTTCTCCCTGAGTGAAAGCCTCCAGAGACCCACCGTTCTCTACAGAGTAAGTCTGCTCACCCCGCTGGCACGTCAGGGTGCGTTAGGTCTATGATTGCGATCCAGTTCACACTTCAGTCTTCTTCCTCGCGCTTGATTGCTCTCAGAAACTCTGCCCTTCAGGCAGCGGCTTCCCCCAAACCCTGCGTCCTTTCCAGCCCTTTGCCATTTGTGAAAGCCATTTTCTTATTGTCAAAATACGTCTCTTCCATAGTGACCTTTCTAGCATGCACCAGAGTCTGTCTGTCGTCAGGTATTGACATACAGGCCTTAGATGCCTTTATAATAAGCAGGGAGCACTGCACCGCACAGTCCACCGAGGTTTGTAACACTCTCTCCCGTGTGCTGCCCCTGTTCCTCCTCCCAGCATTCAGTGAGGCAGGCAAGCCGGAATGGGTTTGTCTGCGGCCACAGAATGATCGAGTGCAGACGTGGTCCTGAGCAGGTGAACCTGAGCCTCTGACGCACTGAGCACAGGGACCTTCCTGCTGTCACACCGTCGGCAGATAGAGACTCTGCGTCACTTCCACCCGCCCTTTCCCACTGCCTGCCCCCGTTACCCGCGGGGAGGCAGTGGTGTGCTCTGTCGTGTGTGAGCGCCCTGGCCTGGGAGGTGCGAGTGGCTGCGGCTCCAGGTGGACACCTGCCTTTCCTGATCTTCCTTCTGCGCTGGCTCCTTGCCCGCGTGGCTCCGTGGCTCCCAGAGGTCATCTTGGAGCTTTTCCCTCCGTGGCTGTCACCCCGAGGGCCAGATGTTAGTGTAAATTGTCTGTTTAGAAGGTGTCAGCTGGGTTTTTTGATTTACTGAACTTTTTACTTGTATTATGTATGGTGAAAATTTTGCAAAAGACACTTATTTAGTAATTTCGTTTATTTCAGGCAGTATTTGGCAGTTGTATTCAAAGATAAACCGCTGGAGTTATGGGATGTCAGGACTTGTACCATTCTTAGAGAAATGTCCAGAACCTTCCCCGGGGTAACCGCTTTGGTGAGTTACAATTTAAGAACTAGACCGTTCACTTAGGTGTGTGGATGTGTGGTGGATAGTTTTCTTTAGCTTAAATTGAAATCATTATTGCCATGTATTTTCTTGTAAAAATGTATGTCCAAAGAAGATGATCTAAAGAAGATAGCTCGTATTCTTGGATGTGTTAAGCTAATATTACATTAGTGCAAGTCCAGATGTTTGAGGAGCAGGATGGATAGCACAGTGCTACTTATGTAAGTTACAAATGCGTACAAAATAGCTACATGCTACACCTATATAATAAAAGCCTAATATGCTAAGTGTTTGGTTGTCCGGTTGGCCATTCAACCAATCAAAGCATAATATGCTAATAACTAGGGGCCCAGTGCACAGATTCGTGCACCTTGAAAGGAACTATGGGTCACGAGGCTGCGGTGGGCACAGGGGCAGGTCTCGGCTCATCCTTCATGCCTCTGCCCGGTCCCTCCTGCTGCGTCCCTGGTCCCCTGTCTGCCGGCAGCCCTACTCCCGCTGCCACCACTCCCACGCACTGACGGTGTGGAGCGATTGGGGCCAGTGCCAGTAGCGGGTGTGAGCGGCAGCTCCGGCGCCGGCAGCAGATGTGAGAGGCGGCTGCCGGCCCTGATCGCTCCTTAGGAGCAGGGGAAGGTGGAGAAGCCCTGAGGGGCCATCGGGGCCGGCAGCCACCGCTCGCATCTGCTGACGGTGCCGAGTGATCGGGGTTGGCACTGGGCGCTGGCAGCGGGTGCTAGCGGGGCCGGTGCCAGCAGCAGGAACGAGCACCGGGCGCGACAGTGGTGTGCGGGAGCCAAGAATTTTCAGTAACCACAGAGGCTCGCCCCAGTGACAGCGACCGGTGCCCCGCCTTGGACTGGTGCCCCTGCTCACCTGCTCCACCATCCCGCCACAGCTGATACCCGCCATGTTCCACGCTCTGCCGCCTGCTGCCAACGCCTGCCATGTTCTGCGCACACTGCCTGGTGGTCAGCGCACATCATAGTGACCGGTTGTTCTGCCGTTCAGTCTATTTGCATATTAGCCTTTTATTACATAGGATAGGATATGCTAAGACAGCTCAACCGCTTGCTGTGACGTGCACTGACCACCAGGGGGCAGACACTCCAACCAATAGGTTAGCTTGCTGCTGGGGTCCAGCCGATTGTGACTGAGCGAGATGGGCTGGACATGCTCTGGAGCCCTCCCACGGTCACTCCCTGACTGGCCAACCTTCCATGTCCCTCCCCTGCCCCGATCATGCACCGGTGGGGTCCCTTGGCCTAGCCTGCGCCCTCTCGCAGTCTGGGACCCCTTGGGGGATGTCGGAGAGCCAGTTTCGGCCCAATCCTGCAGGCCAGGCTGAGGGACCCCACTGGTGCATGAATTCGCGCACTGGGCCTCTAGTTTATACATATGAGAAGGTATTAGACTAAGTGCATTAAAGTAGGTAGGCATGTAACAGGAGCAGTAAATAAAGCGAGAGGTTGGAGGTGGACCTGCGGGTGATGATGCAGTGAGCAGAGAACACCGTCCTCTCTCCCTGGCACCAAGGCTGTGGGGTGGAGGGTGGGGCTAGGAGATACACCATTGACTTTATTACTTTCAGTTCATAAAAAGATAGTATCAAAGGGTTAGACTTTTTAGAAGTTTGCCATTAAATTCTTCTACCTTAAGCTCTAATTAAAGATGAGAGGTAGCAAGAGGTAAAGGTAGATTATGAAAATCGTCTGCCTTAAGCTGTAATGAAAATGCATTCATTCAGCCTTTCTGTAAAGAGGCACAACTGTGAGCTCATGGGCAGCAATAGTAAGTGACGCTTATTAATTATAATAATTGATAATAAGTGCTGCTCTGGAAGGACACTGAGCACGTGCCGGGGTCTCGCGTCACAGGAGTGGTCCCCGTCTCACAACCTGAAGAGCCTGAGGAAGAAACAGCTGGCCACCCGCGAGGCCATGGCCCGCCAGACCGTGGTCTCTGACGCGGAGCTGAGCATCGCAGAGTCGTCTGTGATCAGGTGCGTGTGCCCTGCGCCACTGCCACCAGTGATGCCCGGGTCACCGGGGGAGCTTGACCAGTGCCCTCCGAGGCTGTCCCGAGGCCCCGCTGCCTGGTTGGTGTTCAGTCCTCACCCAGCTTCCTGTGTCGTCGCTGCCGCACCGCTCAGTGCAGTCAGTGCCTTCGTCATGTCCCTCCGTGACATGACCGTTCTGTTCCAGACACGTCCGCTCCTGACGGTAAAACAAGCGTAGCCTTGAACATACAGAGATCATGTTGTCATTGATGTGCACCAAAGAAAACATTCAGAATTCTACATGTATAATTGTTCTCACCCATCCCCACCAGCTTTCCAAATAAAACCGTCCCAGAGAATGATGGGTCAGGGAAGGGCCCCCACCACTGCGGAGAGAGCCTGTAGCAGAAGCAGCGAGGAGGGGTCTCCTGTGGGGACGGAGGCTGCTCCTCCCCGCGGTGCATGTCCTCCCCGGAGGACACTGGGGAGTGGTTTGTGTTTTCCTGTTATTGGCTTCAGCTTTTTTAAAAATGGTTTTGGGGTCCCCCCCCCCTTAATGCATCTGTGTTTTGGATGAGTTAATTAGTCAAGGTGTCACTCTAAGGCAGGGGTCCTCAAACTACGGCCCGAGGGCCACATGCAAATACAAATATTGTATTTGTTCCCGTTTTGTTTTTTTACTTCAAAATAAGATATGTGCAGTGTGCATAGGAATTTGTTGATAGTTTTTTTTTAAACTATAGTCCGGCCCTCCAATGGTCTGAGGGACAGTGAACTGGCCCCCTGTTTAAAAAGTTTGAGGACCCCTGCTCTAAGGAGATGAAGTATTTTTATCTCATTTTACCCCACAGCTTGCTGCAGGAGGCGGAGAGTAAATCTGAGCTCAGTCAGAACATCTCGGCCCGGGAGCACTTCGTGTTCACCGACAACGACGGCCAAGTCTACCACTTCACCGTCGAGGGGAACTCCGTGAAGGACAGCGCTCGGATCCCACCCGACGTGAGTCCAGCCTCGAGCACGTCTTTACTGAGCCTTCTTGTCAGAGATTTTGTTGGTTCCGTACCCAGTGAAGCCATTAAGCTGTTTCAGAAAAATGTAATGTAAGTAAGTTCAGTGTCTAAGGAGGCACTGTCACTGATGGAACTTGTTCACGCGGCCGTAGCATCACAGCTGTGTCCAGTGCTCCGTGTGCTGCTTCCCTGGAGAACTGACCGTGTGGGCTCTTACACTGCTCCGTAGAAGCCAACACAAGATACTTTTTAATAAAGAAGTAATGGAGCAGTAATATTATTTAATGGCTAATGTGTGTGGGCCCTGTACTGTGTGGCAGGCGTTATTTTAAGGCCTTGACCTGTATACTTTTATTAATACTAATGGGAACTCCTAAGTTTCATGACTTGCCCCACTTTATTGATGATAAAATCCAAGACAGAAAGACGAAGTAACACGCCCAAGTCACGCAGCAAGTTCAGTGTCAAGTTGGGGTTCCAGCCCAGGCTCCTCGGCTCCACCCCACAGCCTCGGGGTCTGTGCTGCCGCTGCAGGTCCTCTCCCTCCTCAAGGGCCAGTCGTGTCTGCCTGACCTGCCTCTGCCGTGCCCGCTTTGCACGGCTCTGGGTCCCAGTGCGCAGGTGCCTGTGCGGGTGCAGTCTCTTCACCCCCACTGTTCCTGGGGCCACAGGCTGGACCCGCTGCCTCAGTAGAAAAATCGCTGCCGGTTGTTGTGAAACCACTTTGGCTTCCCCTGGGGATTTCTGTCTCCTTTGCAGGGAGAGAGAAGGTGGAGACAGAGCTCTCGGTCAGGGCTGCCTTTCCTTCTCTTTCTTTTCTCTTTCAATTTCTTTTCTTGCAGATAGTTCTTCCTCCAGGGCATCCCTTCTCTGTAAAGCTAGTTCAGATAACTTCCTATCCATCAAGCCGAAGTCTGGTTTCTCACTGTTGAAAGTGATATGCTAGGTAGCTCTTTTAGTGTTGATTGCATTCATAATAAAGCAAACCATTTATAATTATTACTAAAATGTCATTATTTTATCAGGGTTATTAAGTAAAAACATTGTTCTGTTATGACAGCTCATGAGTGGAGTTTATGTGTACTTGTTGCTGTTCTTTTCTAGGGAAGCATGGGTAGTATTACCTGCATTGCTTGGAAAGGTGATATGTTAGTCCTTGGAGATATGGACGGAAATTTAAATTTTTGGGATTTGAAAGGCAGAGTATCCAGGTATGAGCTCAGAATGCATTCTTGTTATCTGGTTTTTTAAAAAAGTAACCTCTTGATATGAGTCTCCTGTCACTGAACTTGGGAGGAAGGCCCTGGGCCGAGCCAGCCTCTGGGTCGTTCATCCCTGCAGGGGGTCCATGCAGAGGCGCAGGGACATTATCCCAGCTGCTGGGAGGGGCAGACCCTTCTGTCAGGTTGGCCCGTCCCAGGAGGTGAAGTGGCTCTCCCAGCACAGACCTTGTCAGAAACAAATAGAAAGAGACGTTGGACAGTTTCCGGTGTCCATCTCTCCTCACACTGTGCTCTGTGTGTGTCCGCAGAGGGATCCCGACCCACCGCAGCTGGGTGAGGAAGATCCGCTTTGCCCCTGGGAAAGGGAACCAGAAGTTAGTTGCCATGTACAGCGACGGAGCTGAGGTGTGGGACACCAAGGAGGTAGGTCCCGCTTGGGCGCCGCGGAGGGAGCCGCCGCTTCAGCGGTGACTGCGTGGTGGGCTGTCAGACTGGGAACAGTTTCCTCCTCTGACATGTCCCTCACAGAGTTTTTGTTCCAAAGGGGACAGCTCAACGGACTTTAGATGTTATCACTGCCTTTGGGACCTTTAAGGTGCAGCCTGCGTATGGGAGGCAGACAGACGCGAGTCTTCGGTTTTGCCCTGGGCCTTGGCTGTGACTGATCAGAAGATGAGCACCCCCTGCTCTTCCTAAGAGTGACAGCCACATTCATTCCTGAAGGTGCAGATGGTGAGCAGCTTAAGGAGCGGGAGGAACGTGACCTTCCGGGTGCTGGACGTGGACTGGTGCACGTCAGACAAGGTGATCTTGGCGTCCGACGACGGGTGCCTGCGCGTCCTGGACATGTCCATGAAGTCCACGTGCGTCCGGGTGGACGAGCAGGAGCTCACGGGTATGCACTGGGGACGGAGCTTTATTCCGTGCAGGCTCCTCTTCTGGGGGAGAGCGGCTTCTGTTCCTCAGTCCTGGCTTCCCCGGGTCTGAGTGGAAGGGGTTGGAGCTGGGGTGCTGCTCGCAGAGATGCTGGACCCTTGTCATTGCTGATGTCATTCCCCAACTCCAGTTCCCACGTGCCTTCTCTGACCCACTTCTGGGTGCTTTTTCGAAAGATGAGAGAAGTTTGCATTCATAAAAAGGGCTGACTCGGAATTTAGGGGAGCTCATCAGAGGGCACAGCTCTGGGGTGGGCTGCTGCTTCCCAGAGACGAGCCTCATGCCCTGGCAACCCTCTGTCATTGGCAAGTCACTCTGGAAAGTGTTCTGAGTGTTAATGAATGTTGATGCCTATCTTACGACTCTTTAAAATTGAAAACAGCATGAGAGATCAGAAGCAAAGTGGGAGGTCTGTCCTGTAGCCTCGGAGACAAGAGACAGGACAAGCCAGTGCAGGCGGGGCCCTCATCAGGCCCTGGGTTTCTGAAAAGAACGCAGCTCTCGGGCAGGTGAGGATCACAGAGCACTTTTGAATGTGAACTGCATTTTAGGTAATTTCATTGAATCAATAGTAAAACTGTCGGTTGTGGAAAAAGTAGTATTAGAAATACTCTTGACCACTTTCCAACTTTGAAATTGAAAAGTTCACATAAAATATTTTATCTGTGATTTAATTTATACTTAACTACATAGAATGAAGTGTTCTGAAGCAGTGCTGTCCAATAGAAATACAAGGTGCACCACATAAATTTAAATTTCCCGGTACCACATTAAAAAAGAAACAGATGAAATTGATTTTAATAAGAATTGTATTTAAGCCAGTATATACAAAATTATATCATTTTAACATAAAATCATTATTAAAAATCACTAATGAGATATTTTACATTTTTCAGTACTTAGTCTTTAAACTCCAGTGTACTTTCATTTAGAGCGTATCTCAGTTCAGAGGCAGGTTCTCAGCCGAAATGTGTGTTAGTCGTATTTAGAGTTTATAAAACTTACAGCTGAGAGAGTAGTGCTATAGCCAGATTCTTCCCAGTATTCCTAAATGACTGAGCAGGTGTGATATTTTAAACGTAAATTAATTAAAATCAAATGAGAGAAGAGCTCATTCCCTGTGTGACCGTGTTCCCAGTGCTCAGGAGCCAGAGCCAGAGGCGGGACCGGACAGCACAGCGTGGGCTGCGTCTCACTGAGGCAGCCCTGGTGCGGATTCCTGTCATCCCTGTGGGTGCACTTGTCCCCAGGATCCTGGAAGAGGGCTCTGCGGGGTGCGGGGGGCAGCGGATCCCAGAGGACTGTCTCCAGGCGGGAGTCTGGGGGTGTGGGGGGCAGCGGATCCCAGAGGACTGTCTCTAGGCGGGAGTCTGGGGGTGTGGGGCTGAGGGAGTCAGAGTCCAGTCTCTGGGCGGGAGTGTGGGGGTGCGGCCCTGAGGGAGTCAGAGTCCAGCTGTCGGGGTTGGAGCTCTGGATCTCCTGTTGGTTCGCACAGGAACTTACTGAAAACAGGCAGATGGTCAGTGTGTCCTAAGGAAGCCAACCACTGGGTTCGGGATTCCAGGGCCCAGAGGCCGGGAAGATGGGGCTTTTGTTCAAGGGCCCCTTCTCATGAGGCCTGAGCACACACTGGGCCCGAGGGGCCTGGCCCTGCAGCCAGCAGCTCAGGGTGAGGGCCACGCTGGTTCAATGGTCTCAGAAAAGCAGCCATCGAATGGTCAGGTGTGGCACCTGCTGAATCGTTGCGTTGGGTCTGTCACTCGGTGGGATCATTATCCTGTACCACGCAGGGCGCCGGGTCTTTGAAAGAGAAAAATTTTAGTTTGAAGAAGAATCTCTCCACTTGTGTGTCTGAGTGGTGATTATGTCGGCCACACTCTCCCTGCCACCATACTCTGTAAACTGCCTGTAGCTGAAGCTTCATCCTATATAATAAAAGCCTAATATGCTAAGTGTCCAGTCATCTGGTCATCTGTTCAACCAATCAAAGCGTAATATGCTAATGATATGCTAAGGCCTCTTAACCGCTCGCTATGACGTGCACTGACCACCAGGGGCAGAGCTCCAACCAGTAGGTTAGCTTGCTGCTGGGGTCCGGCCGATTGGAACTGAGCAAGATGGGGCAGACACACCCTGGAGCCCTCCCGAGGTCCCTCCCCGGCCCCGATCATGCACTGGTGGGGTCCCTCGGCCTGGCCTGTGCCCTCTTGCAGTCTGGGACCCCTCAGGGGATGTCAGAGAGCCGGTTTCAGCCCGATCCTGCAGGCCAGGCCGAAGGACCCCACTGGTGCACGAATTTGCACACCAGGCCTCTCTAGCAGTCGTATAACAATTGTGTTTTCTTAAAATAACGTGTGTGTGTGTGTGTGTGTGTGTGTGTGTGTGTCCAGAGCCCGTGTGGTGCCCGTATCTGCTTGTCCCAAGAGCCTCCCTCGCCCTGAAGGCTTTCTTGCTGCACCAGCCGTGGAGCGGACAGTACTTGTTGGATATTTCTCACGTGTAAGTGCCTGCACTTCCGTTTTCCTTTGTCATCTCCTTGGGGGTGAGAGTCAGCAGTGGCTGCACTCCAGGACCTGAGAGGGCTGGACCTCAACCACACGAAGCGAGCCGCCAGCCTGCTGGTCCTGGCCCTCGGTCTCCCCGGGGGTGTGCCCGGGGCTGGGTGCCCGTGCTGCCCTCGGCTGCCCTCTGGTCCCCTCACTGTCTGAACAGGCATCATGCGGGTGGAGACGGCCGGTGGAGGCCAAGGGGAATTTGGGGCCAGGCTTCAATCTTTTAAAAGCACCAAGAATGGGCCTAGCTCAGGTGTTTTGTTCTATACATTTCAGTGCCTGCCTCGTTGTGAAAAAGCATCCACAGAAAGGATTGCTAGCAGGTGTGTGTAAACCCACATGTGTTCCTCCCTGCACTTGTGCCGTGTGGGGTGCAAGGCAGGCTTTCTCTCCAGGGGAAGGAACCCCCGATGGGCCAGCGTGCCTGCTCTCGGAGCGTGTCTGCCTGGAAGGGGTGCGCTCTGGTGGAGCGGAGGGCGCAGACGCCGCTGGTCGTCGCTGAACTTGTTATTAACACGATCTAAACCCGCTGGTTTTGGCGCCCACTGATAAGTCTTCTGGTTTCTTGAAATCAGAGGGACTCCCTGTACCCGTTTCTTTGTTTTGACGAAATGAGGCAGAAGCCAACACCAGAGATGATGGGTGGGTCCCTGAGAGCAGTGCTGCTGTTCGGTCTGCAGCCAGTTTTAACCGAGGGCTACAAAGAGGCTGTTTCTCTAATTAACACACTTTTTTTCTGGTGAACAAATAACTGGTTGTAAGTGAAGAAATAAGGAACTCATTCAGAATCTCTCCTGTGCAGGGATTACCCAGAAAATGAAGAAATAAAGAGCCTCCTTCAAGAGCAGTTGAATTCGTTGTCCAAGTAAGCACTCCAGTTCTGTCTTTAGAAGATTAGAAGATGAGATGAGAAAGGAAAGTATCAGTCAGGCTGTTTAAAATGAAGACACGGCGCAGTTCAGGAGACACGCGTGGCCGGGGTTTGTGTCCCTGGAGCCTGGTGGTTGGGAAGTGACTGATCTGTCTCAGCTCGTTCCTGGGGGCCGGGGCCCTGGTCTCCTGTCTGGGCAGGAACAGAGCTGGGGTGAGCGTCCCCTGGCTCAGGCTGCGTCCACCACAAACCCCGTGAGCTCATGCGAGGACATACCCAGGCGGTCTGTGTGCCCACTTCCTGCTCCTGAAGTGGGCTCTCCGTCCAGGGCCGAGCACAGGCCTGGCGAGGAAGTCAGTGCTCCGTCAGCCACGAGCAGGGAGAATTATGTAGGAACAATGTTGCAAAGGAAGTGGAAGCATACGGGTCCACAAGGAGTTCTTAGTAACACCGAACACATGGATGCAATCTCCAGGCTGTTACACCTAATTATCACAGTTAATAAGGTCGCCATAATAGAATGCTTTATTGAGATCAAATGCCAAATATACCTGTTTTCTCTAGGCAAAGGTTACCGTGTTTTTAAATGGAAAAGGATAGATTTAAAGAATATCCCTCCTTTATGAACGTGCTGTATTTGGCTATCTTAGAATATCAGTTTATGAAAACACTGGCCCTTCTTCCTTAAACATTTTACATCTGGAGAGTTTCAGAAGCAAATGCTGAGTGCGCTGCTCTCAGCAGGCGCCGCTCCTGGTGACATCCCCGCTCCTGCACTTGGGCAGCTGCTCCCATTTTCAAAACTGAGTCTAAGTGTCGCAGGGTCAGCCCCGTCAGAGCCTCAGCCCGGTGTGTGACGGACCCTCCAGGCCAGACACGCTGTAGGCTCCAGAGCTCTGTAATGTCAGGGGCGTGGCAAAGGCACCTCTATACGTTCTAAGCACAGCCTTTGAGTGGGATTTCCCATTTCTAGAGCCTGTGATTGATCCCCCTGCTTTATTGCTCAATTAAATGTTTTTTCTTGCCTTTGGATTCGTCTGCAGTGACATAAAGAAACTCTTGCTCGATCCGGAATTCACTCTTCTGCAAAGATGCCTGCTGGTTTCGAGGTAACACTCTGAAGGATTCGGTGCAGAGCCTGGCCCTGTGGCCCAGCTGGCTGAGTGTTGTCCTGGCATCAGGGGTGGCGGTTGATTCCCAATCAGGGCCGGGGCCTGGGCTGTGGGCTTAATCCCCCGAGGGGGCTTGCAGGAGGCGGCCCCGGGATGTTTCTCTCATCGATGTTTCTATCTTCCTCTCCCTTTCTCTCTGAGGTCAATCTTTAAAAACCATATATTTTAAAAAGAATTCTGTGTAAGAGAGAGAATTGGCTAACTTATTTCTTTTATGGATTTTTAGTTAAGACCAAACTCTTAGATTAGAAAAATATATTGTAGTTTATCCTTTAATGACAGTTTTTAAAGTAGTAACAAATAGAATAAACATGACATTTAAACGTGAGAGCTAGGCCTTATCTGTGGAGAAGACTCCCTCCTACAGACAGCGTCTTACAGTGTCAGCTGTAAGGGCGTGCACTTCAGTGATGCCATTCCGATGAGTGACATGAGAGTCCATCACCGGGACTTTCACGTACAGTGGGGTGTCACCTGTGAAAAGACATTTCCCTCCACTCCCCGGAGGACAGTGGACGTTGTCTCCAGACCTCGTGTGGGCAGTTAACCCGGCACCTCCTCCGTGTGCTGTGGCTCCGAGGGGAAGGTGCTCATGCACACGGGGCCCCTCGTGGCCCAGGCTTCTGGATGCGCTGCTCTGGGCACCGCGGCGAGGCCTGGGCTGAGGGACCCTCTGCGTCCAGGCCCCTGTATTGCTTGGCCGGGCACAGGCCTGGAGGACTTGATGCTGCAGCACCTTCTCCGAGCCGGGCACCTGCCCCCCCACCCCCCGGTCACGTGGCAGCACTGAGCTCGGGGCTTCAGGGGCTCTGGGAGCCTGTCCAGGCCGCCTGCCAGGTGGTTCTATGGACGCTTGGCTTTGCCTCCGCAGGCTCTACGGCGATGAGTCGGAGCTGCACTTCTGGACCGTGGCCGCCCACTACCTGCACAGCTGGTCCCAGGAGAAGTCGGCCAGCACCCCCGCTGCACAGGAAGCTGCCCCTCGGGACCGGGCGAGCAACCCGCTGGACATCTGCTATGACGTGCTCTGTGAGAACGCCTACTTCCAGGTGCTGTAGCGCATTCCTACGCGGGTTAGCCCTGCGCGCTGTCTCCTGATGACTTACGTGTCTGTAAGCCTCTTCCCTTGGGAAACTTTGGAACTAAGTTAAAATCCACAAAATAGAATGAGCCCGTGCCCACATTTGCATAAAAAAGGCTGGACCCAGGACTTGAAACGTTTATGAATGTTTCTAGATTTTTTAATACACATTGAAATTTTATTAGCAGTCTTATTTTTTTTCTTTGCCTAAAAATTTTTAACTTAGGTTTGTTCTCTCTCTTTTATTATTTTCTGTAAAGAACAGATATTTCTTTCTCTTGGCTTGAATGTGCTTTTTATATATGAAAGGGCAGCTTCCTGACTTTGAGTCTTCCTGACTTTGAGTCTGTGGTACACTCAGCACTCACAGGTGCTGTCTGAGGGCAGCCTGTGCGAGCGGCAGCCTCACCTGCCCGTCCCAGTCCTTCCAGAAGTCAGTGATGTCAGTATAAATGAAGTTACTAAGTATAGTGAAATTTAAATAATCAAGTCTTTTAATCCAGGTTCACTTCTCCTTTCCCCCCTCTAGAAGTTTCAGCTGGAAAGGGTTAATCTGCAGGAGGCGAAACGGTCGACTTACGATCACACGCGCAAGTGCACGGACCAGCTTCTGCTCTTGGGTCAAGTACGTCAGTTTTTATAGCTTTTCATGCTTCATGGAGTTGCTGGTTGATTCGTATTTCAGTGCATCGCACCTCTCTCTCCCTCTCTCTCTCTCTCTCCCATGCACCATAGCATTTCTCTGAAAGCCTAAGTATAAACGTGGGCTTTCCCTCAAAGTAAGACCAGCACATCTTCTAAGAAAGTGAAACTATTTGGTTACTCAGCTTGTGATCTGGGCCTCATGGTGCTGAGGGAGGCCTCGGTGTGTTCTGTTGGTGGCCGGAGCTGACGGGCACGCCTGAGGGCAGGCGGGTCACGCTGCCCGGAGGAGCAGGAACCCGCTCAGTGTGCATCTCGTGAACTGAGCGTCGGGAGTCCTTGGAAATGAGTCTCCTCTCTCGGCCGTGAGCGTCAGGGTCCAGGCGATGAGCCTGAGGGTGGTGCTGGGGGAGAGTCATTGGAGGAACCGTGTCCCTGCCAGACAGACAGGGCCGTGCAGCTGCTGCTGGAGACGAGCGCGGACAACCAGCACTACTACTGCGACGCGCTGAAGGCCTGCCTGGTCACCACCGTCACCTCCTCCGGCCCCTCCCAGAGCACCATCAAGCTGGTGGCCACCAACATGATCGCCAGCGGCAAGCTGGCAGGTAAGCGAGCTGGGGCCTGTTCACCAGGGCCCTGGGAAGTCAGGCTGCTCCCTGCAAAGGATGAGATCATCAGGGACGTTTCTGCCCTTTTTATGGGTCCTGGAGGGAGAGGAGGACTATTGCTGGCTCTTCAGGAGATAGCTCTAATTTAGTCGCCTGGGCCAGAGCACCTGTCAGGAGTGAAAGGGGCCCTGGAAACGAATGCCAAGACGGTGGGCACCAGTCGGACACACCTGGCCGATGAGACGCCATGCTGACAGCCATGCCGACAGCCAGGGAGTGTGCTTGACCTGTGTGCTTCCTGCCTGGTCATTGAGGGGCGGCATCGTAGAACTTGAGCCGGGGTCTCCAGCAGGTGCAATGACCAGGTGGAGTCAGGTGTGATCTGACTGTCAGCGGTGGACAGAGGGCGTGGGGCTCACAGGGCTGCCCGGGGTCTTCCAGAGGGTGTGCAGCTGCTCTGCCTGATTGACAAGGCCGCGGATGCCTGCCGCTACCTGCAGACCTACGGGGAGTGGAGCCGGGCCGCGTGGCTTGCAAAGGTAGGCGGTTCCCGTGGGTGCCCTGAGTGCTTGGGTAGAAACTTTAGTCTTGAACCTTACACTCGAGATTTAGAAGCAGTTTTGGCTGCAGAGCTGCTTTGCAAATATTTTCTTACAAATCATCCTCCTGCTCTTTGAGCACAGACTGCATTGCTTCTTACTGGGAGATGCAGTTCTCACTGGTGACGGTGGTGACCAGGGTGGCAGCTGGCTCACACACCATGTGCTGGCCCCACGCCCTGCAGGCCGGCCCTGTGCCTCCCAGTCGTGGTCAGCAGCGGCGTCAGGGTGTTGCCAGTGAAGCCACACCCAGCCTTG